>NC_135859.1:36027965-36060465 GCF_031162955.1 Sander vitreus
CATAGTCAAGTCTCGAGGCTTGAATACCAAGTCATAGTCAAGTCTCGAGGCATGAATACCAAGTCATAGTCAAGTCTCGAGGCTTGAATACCAAGTCATAGTCAAGTCTCAAAGCTTGAATACCAAGTCAAAGTCAAGTCTCAAAGCTTGAATACCAAGTCATAGTCAAGTCTCGAGGCTTGAATACCAAGTCGAGTCATTTATTAATGTTGACAACGTTCCCTTTTGGGGACATCATTTGAAATTCGGAAAAATGTGAAGTTGAAAAAAAAAACATAATAAATTGCAATTTATCGCAGAATATTGCAATATGTTTAATGCTCCCATTTTCAAAAAGTTTCTATATCAGAAATTTAGGTTTCAACATTTAACGTGGATGGCTCCCTACGACGCTCTTCAACGCTAAGTTTTATTCAATTTCATAGCATTTTAATTGTTTTTTTTTTTATAAAAGAACTTTGACTTCAAAAACGTCAAAAGGTGCAGAAAAAAACATTGAAAAAAATGACAAAAAAATAGGTGGAAACACAACAAAAGTTTCAAAAAAGACATCCAAAACGTTGAAAATGGTCGGCGGGAAGACAACACAAGGGTTAAAATCGCAATAATATGGTATCGTGACAGAAGTATCATGACAGAAGTATCGTGACAGAAGTATCGTGACAGAAGTATCATGACAGAAGTATCGTGATGATATGGTGATCGTGAGGCCTCTGCTGATCCCAGCCCTAGTAGTTTATCATACCTTGACTCCAATAAGGCTTCACACACTTGAGGATTGTCAGTTTTCATCCGATTTTATTGATTCTGTGTAAACTCTCTGCAAAATCTTTACATGCAAAGTTATTTGCAAACATACATTTTTTCCCAGTGCATGCACTATGTACAAATACAGAGATAAAGCAAGAAACATTCACTGAACTGGCAGAATCAAGTAGCTTTTCTTTTCTTTTTTTCAAACTATTGAGTATTTGTGATGTTAATCATCATCTGTAGCTGAAGTAGCACAACATAGACAGTGTGTGATGCTACCGCTGGGTGTTTGAATCCCTGCCTGCCACCGCAGACAAAACAAGACACTAAAGAGATTTGAATGTACGGAAAGATTCATCTCAATATCTGCTACTGAGAGTCGGATCTGAAAGTCTTTTGATGATGGTGCTCAGTCGATTATCAGCAGACCCAAACGGAAACTGCAGAAGCTATTATACAGTTTTCAGCTGTCATCCAGAATGTAAATCTGCCAAAAACGTCCTCCAAAACCACACGATGATATCAGTTATTTGTTCCCCTTTAATACGACCCACAGGAGAGTTCTCCGTCCTCATATCTAAACCAGAGAAGGTAACGGTCGTGGTTTTAAAGACGTCGTTAACGTTGTGAAACGGTCCCACTTTGGTTAGGTTTAGACACCATAACTACCACGTTAAGTAGATAAAAAGATGGAGGTTTGGGTTCAAATCAGACGTGACTTCACTTCCTGAAGGTTACCACGTGATGCAGAACGTGACGCAGCTCAGTTTGTTCCGTGAAGATAAAAAAACTCTGTTTCCTTTTCTTTTCTAACGGGACATGACCCCCGGTCTCCTGGGGGAAAGTCCTGTTTGTTTGACCCATCCCTCACCCCCAACCTGCCTCCTTACCAGGATGCAAATGTACGAATCCTACTATGGCCATGCCAGGACCCGCCCTCCAATAGCATTCACACACTACTATTGGCCAGGCGTCATGCTTACATGTTCAGATCCTATCCCCTGACCAATCGGCTATCCTAACCTTAACCACTCAAGGTCAATACCTAACCCCAACCAATCGAGCTGCTATTGAAGGGCGGGTCTTGGCGTGGCCATAGTAGGAAAATACATTTGGTTACCAGGACATTTGGCGCTCCTATACTTCCTCACCTTACTTCCTGCTATGCTCCCGTCAGAACTACTACGACCACTAGAGGGTGCTGCTACTAGAAACACAAATATAGGTCAGAATGAGGCTTGAACAAACAACCTATCTTTCAGAGGACAGTCTGGTTTTTCTGCTTGGGGTGGACATGTTAACATTATGAGTTTCATTTTTTTAATTAGTTTAAAACCTACGGATTCTGCGTCTGCAGATTCCGTCTGGTCCCGATTATCAGCCGATCCTGTGGATGCTATCAGACCAGTTTATTCAGATTACACCATTCATGCAGAAAATGGCCTCTTGTGTATAAAGTATTGACAGGAATGTAATGGGGAAGAAGTGTAAACATTGATGGAATTACATTCTTACAAAGTATATATATATATATTTATATTTATATCTTGAACCACAAGACATTCCATGCATAGGACTTTTTGTTTCGTCTCTGTTTTGACGTTGCAATAACTTGCAAACAGCTGTATAAATCGAAGTCATTCCACGTTGTGAGGTGTTCTTTCCTTGGGTTGCTGTGATCAGTGAACAACACACGCTGAAGCGTTGAATGATCCGGGCGTGGCAGAGGAGGCAAACGGGCCCTGCTTTGTGCCAAAGGTGCGTTGGGGTAAAAAGCAGACGGGCCCAGGCACGCCAGACTCACGAACACAGTGCATGCAGGTACAGCTGCACATTTTTATGACCTAACCTGTTCCACTTTCTCTCCTTGGCAAACAGAGCAGCCACATTTGTTAAGGCTGATTTATGGTTGGACGTTGCCTCTACGCAGAGTTTAAGGCGTAGCTTATGTACGCCGTTGTGAGGATTTATACTTATGCGCTGGTGTGTCTGCGTCGTTCTTGCGTACCTCTTTAAGAAAGTAGCAGAGCCGGTATATGTATGCGTGGTTGTGGCGAGTAGGGATACAGCCAAGGCTTTACATTGGCACCTGCCAGCGGTGTAGTCTAGTTTTTGGTAGTGAGTATACTTTTTTTGTTGATTTGTTTCAATATGCAGACATACAGAACAGAGAAACACAAATTAAACAAGAACCCTCTCCCCCTGCTAACCCTCTGCGGTCTCGAGGAAAACAAATGAAGAAACAGAAATCCCACCTTGCCTAGTCGCTCTCCTCTAGTTCTTGTGATGCTGAGGTCATTAGGTGTGATATTTGTGCTGCTGCGCTTTTCCATAGGTCTATAGTCGATGATTTGGCTTTGTTAATCCTTGCTGTAGAGAGCTCCAGCATAACTATGTCTAGAAAATACGCCAGGCACTGTTTTATACAAAGCGAGTGAGGGGGGAGCCAGCGTTGAGCTATCATTTTCTTGGTTGCAGTTTTCCTCTGTCTCCCAAGCAGGTGGAATTAGTGAGTATACTTTGATTTTTCCCTCCCAGCTTCATACTTGCCCATCCCAGAACGATGCGTCCCAGAGCGACACCCCATGCATATAACGCTACCCCATGTAGCATCAGCCTCATCTGGTTCATTTCCCGAAGTTTCTGTAACGTTAAGGTCTGCTACGGTGTCGCTCAAAGCAGCAGTATAGCTTCAGAGGCAGGCTTACCAAAACACAGATAGACTGTAGTTTGAGCTTGCTTTCATTTTATAGCTCATATAGTCTGTAGCAGTGTTTCTCAAATGGGGGTACGTGTCCCCCTAGGGGTACTTTGGAGGACTGCAGGGGGTACGTAAGATTTTCTGCCAAATGTTTTTCAGTTACAAGGCTGTAGTTAGTTCTTCTCTCTCTCTGTCTCTCTCTCTCTCTCTCTCTCTCTGTCTCTCTCTCTCCCTCTGCCCTCTCTCTCTCTCTCTCTCTCTCTCTCTCTCTCTATATATATATATTCTACAAGTTTGTCACTTTCTTCGAAGTTTTTGTCTCTGTTTTTGACGTGTTTGTCGTTTATTTTTACCTTTTCTTGCCTTTCTTCCATACTTTTTTCTACTGTCTCTTTTTTTTTCTGCTCTTTTCAAAGTTTTTGTTACCATTTTCGACCTATTCTTGCCTTACTTCCTTCTTTCTACCATCTTTTCTCACCTTTTTCCATCAGCATTTAAATGTTCTCTATCGCTGACATCGCTGTATTCTTCCTCTTTATAGACACTCTACCAAAAATTATTCGCGCTGGTTAGGGGGTACATGGCTTTAAAAAAAAACTGTTCAAAGGGGGAACATTATTGAAAAAAGCTTGAGAACCACTGGTCTATAGTGATCCAAATCAGTTAATTTCATATTCGCAAAAGTGAAAGAGCAGCACTTGTCCCCTCTCTCATCACCACCACTGAGGTGCCCTTGAGCAAGGCCCTTAACCCCCAACCGCTCCAGTGGAGCTGCTCAGTGGCCAGCAGATCAGACTGTGGTAGTACTGGGCAGCTTCCAGTATGAATGTGATCAGATCAGACTGTGGTAGTACTGGGCAGCTTCCAGTATGAATGTGACTCAGATCAGACTGTGGTAGTACTGGGCAGCTTCCAGGTATGAATGTGATCAGATCAGACTGTGGTAGTACTGGGCAGCTTCCAGTATGAATGTGATCAGATCAGACTGTGGTAGTACTGGGCAGCTTCCAGTATGAATGTGATCAGATCAGACTGTGGTGGTACTGGGCAGCTTCCAGTATGAATGTGATCAGATCAGACTGTGGTAGTACTGGGCAGCTTCCAGTATGAATGTGATCAGATCAGACTGTGGTAGTACTGGGCAGCTTCCAGTATGAATGTGGAACTGTGTGAATGTGATCAGGTCGTCGTTGCAAATGAGAAATTGTTCTCAATCGACTTACCTGGATAAATAAAGGTTAAAAAAACAAAAACAAACACATACTGGGTGAATTTATAAAGTGTAAAAGTTCTGTCACAAAAAAAATCATCGTTACGTATCCTCAGGCTTTTGTAAGTGGGAATACGGAAATCCTTGACCTTTCCTAGCGGGTATATGGCGTATACCTGCGTATCACGTAGACTACACCGCTGATACCTGCCAACCGCCAGTAAAAAAAGATTTTTGGCGGGTAACATTGTAAAGTTATGAGCCAATTTGGCCGGTGAACATACGTATATGTATATATATTAGTGCTGTCAGTTAAACGTGTTATTAACGGCGTTAACGCAAACCCATTTTAACAGCATCATTTTTTTTTTGCGCGAGATTAACGTTCTTTTTGGCCTAGCAAACTTTGTAGTTTTTTCCACATGCTGTTGCAACAACTAGTAACGTTAGAAAAACTACAACACCACACCAGATCTAGCTAGACCGGAAACACAACAACAGGCACGCCGCACGCACTTGTTTGGGCTTGCGAGCCGGCCAAAGAGTAGTAGGCTAACGTTACGTTTTGAGTGGATGGCGAGCACGAGACGCTGAAATGGACGCCAATAAGATTCTGAATGGAAAGTTTACTTTTAAAAAGTTGCCAAATGGTTCCATTGACAAGACCAAAGTGATCTGTGTGTTTTGTCGTTGTGAACTGAGCTATCATCGCAGCACGTCCAGTCTGAAATACCACTTGATGGCCAAGCACCCAGCTGTTGGCCAAGCACACGGCTGATGGCCGAGCCAAGCACACGGCTGATGGCCGAGCGCACGGCTGATGGCCAAGCACACGGCTGATGGCCGAGCACACGGCTGATGGCCAAGCCAAGCACACGGCTGATGGCCGAGCACACGGCTAATGGCCGAGCACACGGCTGATGGCCAAGCCAAGCACACAGCTGATGGCCAAGCCAAGCACACGGCTGATGACCAAGCCAAGCACACGGCTGATGGCCGAGCACACAGCTGAAGGCAGAGCACACGGCTGATGGCCGAGCACACGGCTGATGGCCAAGCACACAGCTGATGGCCAAGCCAAGCACACAGCTGATGCGAATTCTCTGCCCCCTCGTCAAAGCCAGGCGACAAAAGCACAAAGCCAGGCCGATCCACTTTTCCATCTTGATAAGAGCATTAACATGAGAAAAAATAATGGGACCAAAAGAAATCTAAGGACATTTAGAATAGATAAAAATGTGCAATTAATTGCGAGTTAACTATGACATTAATCGCGATTAAATATTTGAATCGTTTGACAGCACTAATATAGGCTATATATATATATACGGCTTAGATTCAACGCAGAACCATAAATCAGGCTTTAGGGAGACCTGTCCGTGTGCTTTCAGTGTAAACACTACAGTAGAAAACCTCTAAGGCGTCAGAGCGAACCACGAGCTTCAGAAGAGTACAGGCAGCATATAATCCTACAAAATAAACTGAAAAAAATGATAATTTTTGCTCACGTCGCAGTTTCTCGAAATCACACCATTAATAAACATCCAATAAACCTCCTACTACTCTAATTTTTAAATCACAAATTAACAGCAACTGATGGACCGATTCATCTAGCTCATGGTCCACTGACTTATGAATTACCTGTACATCAGACGTCTATCCTAACCTGAGCAATGTGTCAGTATGTAAACATTTCTTCATGGAAATATACAACATGTTCAGCGGGCACAGGTGAAATATTTGAAGGCGCAGCTGTGTGTTTTCTCACGTCTGTGGCTTGGCATGCGGATACAGTTCAAAGTGTTACACTACAGCATGATGTAATCACACGAGAAACCAAAATAATACCCTGACAATCTAATCTTAATCGAGGCTTGTGAGGATTTGGAGCGATGCCTTTTGACCTCAGATGCCGTGACATATTGCTATTCTAGTTCTGTGCCAGTGCAAATCTTTGTTTTTTTCCTTTAGCGATGTGTCGAGTTCAGCGCCCTGGTTAACTTCACTGACAGGCGGGATGGTCCTTGTGCAGCTGTGCATTAGTTAACATTAGTGAAATCTCTAATCCATTTATGCCATGAGTTGTCCCAGGGGCAGATTAAAAAGGTCATTTTGTTTTGTGTTTTCAACCTGGCCCCTGTTTCCCCATGCATTGGTGATGCAAGTGACTTCTTAGACGTCTTTGAAGTTGGTCCTGTATTGAGTGAGAACGCTGTAACTGTCAGAGGTGAACCAGGCTGTAATGTAACCCTACAGGACAGATGTTCAGCGTCCGTTAGCGTCCACTAAAAGTTCTGTTGTTGCCGCTGACAGACTCAGATCATTTTTCTAAGTGTCTGACAACATTATGAAAGGATCCCTACAGAGATAGACCTTTTAGTTAAAGAGTAAGATCCTTTTAGTTTAAGAAACAGCCTTGAAATCACCATCACCAAACTACACCAGACTCCATGTAAATAATCAGGACTTTTAGCGTGTATAGAGCCAGCAGATCTCCACCAGACTCCATGTAAATAATCAGGACTTTTAGCGTGTATAGAGCCAGCATATCTCCACGTGTAAATGGGTGAATTAAGGGTTTATTTCAACCAAACCAGAGTGGTGATTGTTGGAACAGTGGAACGATGAACCAAGACGGCTTTTGGTAGTTTTATTTAGTTTCTGTCCACTTTGAATGAAGTGTGTTTTACGATGCTAAAAGTCCTGATTATTTACATGGAGTCTGGTGTAGTTTGGTGATGGTGATTTCGGGGCTGTTTCATGTTAAACTAAAAGGATCTTCCTCTTTAACTAAAAGGTCTATCTCTGTAGGGATCCTTTCATAATGTTGTCAGACACTGAATAATAATCTGAGTCTGTCAGCGGCAAAAACAGAACTTTTAGTGGACAGAGATTGACGCAGTTTTGCACATTAACGTTACAGCGCAGCTTGTTTCTCTTCGGTCTAACTTGGACCAATTAAATAAAATGTTCTCATCAGTCACTTAGACACAAAAACATGATAAAACAGGGTTCAGGTTGGGAAAAAAAACGATATTACCCTTTAAGTGTCAGCACAGGCAGAGACATTGTATAATAAGGGGACAGGAAAGAAGAGTATACATCCGGGGAAGGGAGGCCAGTAAGCCTGTGTGATGGTCAGGTAGTGAAAGAATAGAGATCACAATGAAATGGGGAAAGAAAAATGCAATGCAAACTAAGTGGGAAGGTTTTAGCTCATGCTGTATGTGTGCAGTGCGAGTGGTTAATCACTAGTGACGTGATTCCCGCTATACAAGGTGTGCCAGCGCTCGATCCTCTTGTCCTTGTTCTTCAGACACTCGTACCAGTGCTTCAGCCTCTCTCCTTTGGCAGTGATGCCCAGCTGACAGCCACCTGTCAGGGAGGACGTGAGGTAAGAAAAGGCAGGTAACAACTGTACTTTTTAGGCTACATCTACGATACTACAGTTTCATTTTTAAGCTGCGTTTTGACACAAAAACGATCTCCGTCCACACGAGAGTTTACGCTCCAGTAGCAGAACTAATCTCCGTCAATATTAACGCGTCTGACAACACGTATCACATGACCGTTCACAACAATGGTGAAAAGTAAGAGCAGGCGAGGTGGAACTGTAAGGCCGGCTACACACTCCCTGCGTGGCGTGAGCGTGGCGTGAGCGTGGCGTTTTCTATGTGTTTGCACACCAGAAACGTGTCTGACGCGGTGCTGCTGCTGCTAGCCTTGTCTGTACACATGGATGTTTCCCATTGATAAAATGAAATAATAGCAGTAGTATACTTCATGTTAAACATAAATATAAATATATACTGATCTGATTACAGCAAAGACAACGTCGGCAGTATTAAAATAGGCTCCAGAATATTTCCATCTGTGTTGACAGGTGCAATATTAGAAAATCAATTTTTTTATTTAAATGACATTTATATCTGCATTTATGTCAAAACCTCGAGACTTTCAAACATCAAAATGTCATTTATTAAATGTATTCGTGTCTAAATGACATATAAACATCTTTTCCTATTCTATGTTGCCTGGAAACGCTTCCAACACGCTGGCGTGTCGCGTGAAAAATAGACGTCAGTCCTATTTCTAGCAGACGCGTTTTCGGCGCGGCTCGAGCCTCGCCTGAGACGTGCGTGTCACGCAGGCAGTGTGCACGCTCTAACCTGTTAACGTGGGAGCCGGAAAAAACACGGACACCCCATGCAGCTGACACGCTCAGGCCTAATCATTAACGTCGACTGTCGTTTGTCTCCAAATCTCCAAATGACTGTCTGCCTCTAACACTGTTAACAACTCTCTTGTCATGTATTTCCATACTCTCCAGTAAAATGTTTCTTCGTTTCCCAGTGTGGTGTCTCTCTCTGACACTATATTTAAGGCTGTTTGAGTCCCTGTGGTCTGTAAATAAAGAATCACACAGATGTTTGTACCAGGGATGCACAGAATCCAGGATTCAGCTGAATATTGGGCTTTTTGACGGGGTTGGGTTTCTGCTGAACCCTACGCTTGCTCTCCGCGCTACGCTGGTCGACGTGATGACGGCGCCGTTGATTACAGGAAGGTGTTTACGTAGGTGGAGCTTCAACGCAGCAGGCTGAGAGGAAGTGGAAATGGAACTGGTGAGCAGAAAAAGTGTTGTTTGGCAGTACTTTCAGTCAAAAGAAGGCCATTCAAGTCCAGCTACATGTTCAATCTGCAATGCTGATTAGTCTGGTGGTGGCGAGGACCCTAAACAATACACAACATCACCGCTGTTACAACATCTGGTATGAAACATCTGGAAGAATACGAGCTGAGCATGAAGGAATCTACAGACAGCAGCCAGAATGCAGCAACTTCAGGTACGGCAAAGGAAGGACAGTCACTGTTTACTTCATTAATGTGTTGACTGTGTTCATGGACTGAGGACGGGACGAGGACTCAGCAGAATCTCAACCAGGGGGTTCAGGATTCAGCAGAACCCCAAAAATCTGGATTAAGTGCATCCATAATTTGTACAGACAAACCTGATCTTCCCAGCTGACCGTATTGAACTGGAAACGCAGCAGGTGCAGTGGACACGTAGTTAAAAAATTCAGAGGTGCATGAGCCCAACAAGTACATTTTCATTAACAGCTTTTTAAAAGCCCGAACCCGTTTACAGCCCGACATTACTCAAATGTGCGCACGCACACACACAGCTCTTTAGCTTTTTGTCAAGAATGAGTCATTTCTACATGTTTTAACATCATGTATTCGTGACTAATGGAGGCTATCGGCTACTTGGAAGTTGGAACAAAGAAATAAAATAAGTCCTCCAGAGACCAGCCTCCGTTTCACCTCCTCAGCATCCGTTTACACGCTAATTAACGCATCACCTGACCGCTCATTTACCACGCAACCCAGCCGGAGTCCGAGCCCGACCCGAGCCCGACCCAAGCCCAGCCTGAACCCAGCCGGAGTCCGAGCCCGACCCGAGCCCGACCCAAGCCCAGCCTGAACCCAGCCGGAGTCCGAGCCCGACCCGAGCCCGACCCAAGCCCAGCCTGAACCCAGCCGGAGTCCGAGCCCCGACCCGAGCCCGACCCAAGCCCAGCCTGAACCCAGCCGGAGTCCGAGCCCGGCCCGAGCCCGACCCAAGCCCAGCCTGAACCCAGCCGGAGTCCGAGCCCGACCCGAGCCCGACCCAAGCCCAGCCTGAACCCAGCCGGAGTCCGAGCCCGACCCGAGCCCGACCCAAGCCCAGCCTGAACCCAGCCGGAGTCCGAGCCCGACCCGAGCCGAAACATAGCAGCGGAGATAGATGTAGCCTAATGTAATCAAAGCAATGATACTACTCAAATACTTACCGATGTAGTCGTTGGACTTCCCAATATCGTAATCCCACACAGAGATATCTAAAACCTTCTTGGCCAGTTCACTGTGTTTGATTTCATAGCCGAATTCCTGAAAAGATCAAGACATTAAACAGTTTTCATAGTTGAGCTGCAAAGAATATAAACACAATGACTCAATGATAATTGAACCCTTGTGTTTTCATCCTGTCGACCATTAACTTGTGGTCCTTCCAGGACATTTTTGTTGCTATTTCTGATGATTATGTCACTTGTTAACGCTTTCTTTTATTCATAGTCAATAAACCTAATTTAAATGACATTATAGCTCATTTTTGAGTTAAAAAACCCCAGAAATTATGAATTATTTTGACTAATAGTTAAGATCAGAGGATGTTGAGTGAATCACAGACTGGTTTATGTCAAAGTAATCATGTCAGGACATTTAAAAACATTTTTCAAATGCTATGAAATTGAATAAAACACCTAAAATTCAGTGGAAATAATCATTAATTGTACCTGCGAAGCATGTTGTATGGCTTCCATACAACGTGCATGCATCCAAGTTATTTTTTGGGCAATTTAGTTGTAAGAAACCCATATTTTTGATATAAAAAGCTTTGAAAATGGGTCACATTTGACCCAAGGACAACACCAGGGTTCAGGACAAGCTTGTTTTCAGTTAACTGCAGAGCTTCACCTTGAGCTCCCGTACTAACCTCGTTAAACTCAGGGTTTAAAGTCCTCTTCTTGATCTGTGTTTTGCACTTGGCCTTTTTCCCCATGTCAGGTTTCAGACATCTGGAAATGTAACAGAATTTAATTCAATGCCCTTTCTGGAATCACATATTTACATATTTATAAAAAAGGTACATTCTCATAGCCTGGAAATCTAGACGCAGCCTAGCGGCAGCAAATGTAATCTGCAGCCAGGGTCGTCTAGCAACTCTCCGTTGGCTTGCGAGCTGGAAAAACCAAACTCTAGTCAGGCCAATCACATCGTGTATAGTGTGGGTGGGCGGGGCTTATGGCTGCTGCTGCTGCTGGTGAACAGCGGTCTCTGGAAGACTTGGAGTTCAGCTTTTCTTTGAGAAAAGAACAACGAACGGCCCTGAAGTCATTCTTAAAAAAGGAAGATGTGTTCTGAGTTTAAAGTGTAATCTATCAACTAGCTCTTCTCTGATTGGTTGTAGAGCTGTCCTATGGCGTGCAGAGGGAATCTGAAAGACAACCGTTTATCCCGCCCCTCAGATTGAGCCCTGCCAATGGGGAGTTCCCAGACCCAACATCTGGATGTAGGTCAGACCCAGACCCAACATCTGGATGGGGGTCAGACCCAGACCCAACATCTGGATGGGGGTCAGACCCAGACCCAACATCTGGATGTGGGGCTGGCTCGTCAGGGTAACGTTCTCATCCATAGATTGTAAAAAATAACGGACGTAGCAGCAGTGACGTCCCCCAGGCAGGATGTTTCTTTTTCTGCTGAGTATATATGTTGCATGTTACATTTCCACTATTTAGAAACGAAAGCCTGCTCCACCGCATTGCATTGTGGGATACAGGAGAAAAATGTAGGCTACATCAAATTAGCTGTGCATTGAGAATACGAACACCGTTACTAAATGGCGAACGTACTATATAGGGAAGTATATCTGTGATTGGGAACAGCTTATGACCTCATCCCGTTTTACCTACATTTTGACATATGGGTCGGAGTAGCCGTTAGCATCCATGGCAGCCAGGTGAACGCAGCGCACGACGCCCACGAGAAGACGGTTCTGCTGGGTGCTGTACATGAGGGAGATCAGAATCCGGCCGCGCTCCTCTACCTCGCCGCCGTCTTTCCCCGGCTAAAACAGAGCAGAGGGGGGAGCAAATCCATCAGTAGGGTTCATGGAAAGATCTGCAAGAACCTCCTGATTCTGGAGGAATCTGTCACGTTGAGACGTGCTCGGAAAATAAAAAGCCTTGCCTCATCTTCGTAGAGAGAGATGCCTCTGGCTCCGCCGGCAGTTGCGGTTCTCTTCGTCTGCGAGGGAGAAAAGGGACAGTAGGTCAGTATGAGCAGCAGTGGAATGTAACTAAGTACATTTACTCCAGGACTGTACTTAAGTCCAAATGTTGAGGTACTTGTACTTTACTTGAGTCTTTTCTTTTCATGCCACTTTCTACTTCTACTCCGCTACATTTCAGAGAGAAATATTGTACTTTTTACTCCACTACATTACTCTGTTACAGCTTTAGTTACTAGTTACTTTACACGTTAAGATTACTGCACACAGAACACATGTAGTTTATAAGATCTGATGTTTTATTATAAAGTAAACTAGCCAACAATATAACAACCTGAAAGTCCAGCTGACATGATCAGACCATTAAACACACAACTGGTTGGATCCTTTACACTTTCTACAATGGGAGGATTTTACTTTTAATACTTTATCTACATTTTCCTGATTATACTTACAGACTGTTACTGAAGTAACATTTTCAATGCAGGACTTTAACTTGTAACAGAGTAATATAACCAGGGATGCACCGAATCCAGGATTTGGCTTCAGATTCGGCTGAATATTGGGCTTTTTGACGGGGTTGGTTTTCTGCCGAACCTTAGGCCGCCGTTAGACTGGCTGCATGGCGTGAGCGTGTCAGCTGCGTGGCGTGAGCGTGTCAGCTGCGTGGCGTGAGCGTGTCAGCTGCGTGGCGTGAGCGTGTCAGCTGCGTGGAGTGAGCGTGTCAGCTGCGTGGCGTGAGCGTGTCAGCTGCGTGGCGTGAGCGTGTCAGCTGCGTGGCGTGTCAGCTGCGTGGAGTGAGCGTGTCAGCTGAATGGCGTGAGCGTGTCAGCTGCGTGGAGTGAGCGTGTCAGCTGCGTGGAGTGAGCGTGTTAGCTGCGCGGCGTGTCCGAGCCGAGCCGAGCACGCATGCATGATGGAAATATAACCTACGTCTATTTTTCACGCGACATGCAAGCATGTTGGAAGCGTTTCCAGGCAACATAGAATAGGAAAAGATGTTCATATGTCATTTTGACACAAATACATATTAATAAATGACATGTTGGTGTTTGAAAGTCGAGGTTTTGATATAAATGTCATTTCATGTTTCTAATATTGCACCTGTCAATACAGAAGGAAATATTCTGTAGCCTATTTTGCCGTCAATCCTGCCGACGCCTTTGCTGTAATCAGATCAGAATATATTTATGGGAACCATACATGTGAACAGACAAGGCTAGCAGCAGCAGCAGCAGCGCCGCGTCAGACACGTTTCTGGTGTGTAAAGACGTAGAAAACGCCACGCAGCTGACACGCAGGCAGTGTGTAGTGTCCTTAGAATTATTTCCCAGCGAACTGAACCCTACGCTTGCTCTCCGCGCGCTACGCTGGTCGACGTGATGACGGCGCCGTTGATTACGGGAAGGTGTTTACGTAGGTGGAGCTTCAATGCAGCAGGCTGAGAGGAAGTGGAAATGGAACTGGTGAGCAGAAAAAGTGTTGTTTGGCAGTACTTTCAGTCAAAAGAAGGCCATTCAAGTCCAGCTACATGTTCAATCTGCAATGCTGATTAGTCTGGTGGTGGCGAGGACCCTAAACAATACACAACATCACCGCTGTTACAACATCTGGTATGAAACATCTGGAAGAATACGAGCTGAGCATGAAGGAATCTACAGACAGCAGCCAGAATGCAGCAACTTCAGGTACGGCAAAGGAAGGACAGTCACTGTTTACTTCATTAATGTGTTGACTGTGTTCATGGACTGAGGACGGGACGAGGACTCAGCAGAATCTCAACCAGGGGATTCAGGATTCAGCCGAACCCCAAAAATCTGGATTCGGTGCATTCCTAATTATAACAGTGTGGTATTAGTACTTTTACTGCAGCGAAGGATCTGAATACTTCTTCCAGCGCTGAATAAGAGAGTCACACAATGAGAAGACAAGCATCGTTTGAATGCGATTGATTTTGACTCACAGGGACGACTCTCTCGAGACACACGTTGAAGTTCTTCTTCTGGTTCATCTTCAGCTTCTTCAGCGCCACTCGGGTTTCCCCGATAAACTCATTATGCCCAAACTTGTCCTCATCGCAGACAGACAGCCTGTAAATCAAAAAGAGAGTCAAATAAATCACTTACAGCTTCAGGGGTCAAGTGGAGGCACATTATGTGAACCCGAGGAGGGGAGGGATTGTTTGACGCCGTCTGAGGTGTGGTATCCACCTGAGGGTCTTACGCTGCATGTCGTCATCCGTCAGGCCGTGGTAGGTGAGCGTCTCGTTCCACGCGGGGTTGCGGGTGTTTCTCAAGGTCTTTGTGCGCAGCTTGTTAGACTGTTAGAAGCAGATTAGATCAGGACAAAGACATATTTTATTCTCCACTACATCACAGCGATTAAAGGTCCCACATCAGGCTCATTTTCAGGTTCTTACTTGTACGTAGGTGTAGATTTCGGGGGAGATGCAGGGATATGTGCCTCTCAATAACATGCACGGAAAACAAGAACTGTGTCCCATTCAGGGGGCTCAAAACATGTACGGAAAACAAGAATTGTGTCCCATTCAGGGGGCTCAAAACATGTACGGAAAACAAGAACTGTGTCCCATTTAGGGGCTCAAAACATGTACGGAAAACAAGAATTGTGTCCCATTCAGGGGGCTCAAAACATGTACGGAAAACAAGAACTGTGTCCCATTTAGGGGCTCAAAACATGTACGGAAAACAAGAACTGTGTCCCATTCAGGGGGGCTCAAAACATGTATGGAAAACAAGAACTGTGTCCCATTTAGGGGCTCAAAACATGTACGGAAAACAAGAACTGTGTCCCATTCAGGGGCTCAAAACGCACGGAAAACAAGAACTGTGTCCCATTTAGGGCTCAAAACATGTACGGAAAACAAGAACTGTGTCCCATTTAGGGGCTCAAAACGTACGGAAAACAAGAACTGTGTCCCATTCAGGGGGCTCAAAACATGTACGGAAAACAAGAATTGTGTCCCATTCAGGGGGCTCAAAACATGTACGGAAAACAAGAACTGTGTCTACTTGTGCTACAATTGAAGCATAATTAATAATATTTCCCTTAATGTAAATAATGACTTTTGCACCATAAATTGTTGCAGAAAAATCCCCCCCCATCATCATCATCTCCATGCGGGTGTGATGATTTTGTCAATTCACACCACAAGGTGTCAGGCTTGAGCTAGCAGAAGAAGCCCGTCAGCAGTCTAAAATCACCACCCTCTCTTTTCTTTTTTTTTTACTTGGCAAAATATTAGGCTAACAAGTCTTTTAAAGGAAGTAAAAGCTGAATGTAGGAAAGGTGCGTCTTATACCTTACTCGCCCCAGGCAGCAGATGGAGTTTGATATAAGGATCTGCCAGTCCGTTTGAGTCCATGGGCTTCAGTCCCTGAGGAGAAATGGAGCACCGTGTCCATCACATCGGCATGAACGGCGGAGAGCAATTAAGCCAAAGTGCCTTTTAGGAGTCTTTTAACAGAAACCACTTGATTGTAATTGTCCCATAGTGTGAGCGAACGAGGAGGGGTACCTTTGCTTTGAGGATGCTACAGTGGAGGCTGTTGCTTTCCTGTTCGTAGAGCAGACTGAACTCCAGAGAGCCCAGGGTGGCTGAAAGAGACACAGACAAGTCATTACGTTAGACTACAGAGTATAAACACAGGGAAATATTCTCTTGTAATGTAACAACATGTAAAGGTCCAGTGTGAATGGCTGAGCGTTACTGAGCAGCCTCCAACTGAGCTTGAAGACGTAGATGTGACGTGAGCAACCTGTCTGAAAGTTGGAAGTCTTCTGGTAGCTGTGCCAAGAGAAATCTCAATCATTCCCAATCTAGCGGAGACGGAGAGCGTAGGTACAGTGGGGCAAAAAAGTATTTAGTCAGCCACCAATTGTGCAAGTTCTCCCACTTAAAAAGATGAGAGAGGCCTGTAATTTTCATCATAGGTACCAGAAAATCACATTGTAGGATTTTTAATGAATTTATTTGCAAATTATGGTGGAAAATAAGTATTTGGTCAATAACAAAAGTTCATCTCAATACTTTGTTATATACCCTTTGTTGGCAATGACAGAGGTCAAACGTTTTCTGTAAGTCTTCACAAGGTTTTCACACACTGTTGCTGGTATTTTGGCCCATTCCTCCATGCAGATCTCCTCTAGAGCAGTGATTTTTTGGGGCTGTCGCTGGGCAACACGGACTTTCAACTCCCTCCAAAGATTTTCTATGGGGTTGAGATCTGGAGACTGGCTAGGCCACTCCAGGACCTTGAAATGCTTCTTACGAAGCCACTCCTTCGTTGCCTGGGCGGTGTGTTTGGGATTATTGTCACGCTGAAAGACGCAGCCACGTTTCATCTTCAATGCCCTTGCTGATGGAAGGAGGTTTTCACTCAAAATCTCACGATACATGGCCCCCATTCATTCTTTCCTTTACATGGATCAGTCGTCCTGGTCCCTTTGCAGAAAAACAGTCCCAAAGCATGATGTTTCCACCCCCATGCTTCACAGTAGGTATGGTGTTCTTTGGATGCAACTTAGCATTCTTCCCCCTCCAAACACGACGAGTTGAGTTTTTACCAAAAAGTTCTATTTTGGTTTCATCTGACCATATGACATTCTCCCAATCCTCTTCTGGATCATCCAAATGCTCTCTAGCAAACTCCAGACGGGCCTGGACATGTACTGGCTTAAGCAAGGGGACACGTCTGGCACTGCAGGATTTGAGTCCCTGGCGGTGTAGTGTGTTACTGATGGTAGCCTTTGTTACTTTGGTCCCAGCTCTCTGCAGGTCATTCACTAGGTCCCCCCGTGTGGTTCTGGGATTTTTGCTCACCGTTCTTGTGATCATTTTGACCCCACGGGGTGAGATCTTGCGTGGAGCCCCGGATCAAGGGAGATTATTAGTGATCTTGTATATCTTCCATTTTCTTATTTCTCCCACAGTTGATTTCTTCACACCAAGCTGCTTACCTATTGCAGATTCAGTCTTCCCAGCCTGGTGCAGGTCTACATATTTTGTTTCTGGTGTCCTTTGACAGCTCTTTGGTCTTGGCCATAGTGGAGTTTGGAGTGTGACTGTTTGAGGTTGTGGACAGGTGTCTTTTATACTGATAACAAGTTCAAACAGGTGCCATTAATACAGGTAACGAGTGGAGGACAGAGGAGCCTCTTAAAGAAGAAGCTACAGGTCTGTGAGAGCCACAAATCTGGCTTGTTTGTAGGTGACCAAATACTTATTTTCCCGAGGAATTTGCAAATAAATTCATTAAAAATCCTACAATGTAACCCCCGCGACTGACGCGCACACACACACACACACACACACACACACACACACACACACACACACACACACACACACACACAGTGGATGCAGAAGAAAAAGGAGATGAGACGACACACAATGACCTAAATTGAGGACAGCTGTGCTCGTTGTTAAAGTCAGTATTATCAAACCGTATGAATGTGTGTCCCAGGCCAGGTTAGTGTGTGTGTGTGTGTGTGTGTGTGTGTGTGTGTGTGCGTGTGTGCGTGTGTGTGCGTGTGTGCGTGTGTGTGTGCGTGTGTGCGTGTGTGCGTGTGTGTGTGTGTGTGTGTGTGTGTGTGTGTCCCAGGCCAGGTTAGTGTGTGTGTGTGTGTGTGTGTGTGTGTCCCAGGCCAGGTTAGTGTGTGTGTGTGTGTGTGTGTGTGTGTCCCAGGCCAGTAGTGTGTGTGTGTGTGTGTGTGTGTCCCAGGCCAGGTTAGTGTGTGTGTGTGTGTGTGTGTGTCCCAGGCCAGGTTAGTGTGTGTGTGTGTGTGTGTGTGTGTCCCAGGCCAGGTTAGTGTGTGTGTGTGTGTGTGTGTGTGTGTCCCAGGCCAGGTTAGGAAAATAACTAACAATGTAAAGATCAACCAGCCACTGACACATATGTTCACATTTGATTGATTCAATCAATTATTTTTTGTCTTAAAGCCACCAGCCATTTTCATATTATACCAACATCTGCAGCATCCTGAGCCTTTTTGGTTACTAGGAAAACCCAGCCCAGAGTCGTTTTATTCTCCCCAAAATAAGTTTCCTTTTTATTTTGAAAGAACTTGCAACTTCATTGCAACAAACATACAAAAGACATCTCAACTTTTATCGCAATTTTTTACAAAAGCTCCCGCGAAATCAGGCATTTTGGGCCGCAACAATCTCAAAAAAAGGCCGCGAAATCCTGGAGGGACTGATTAAGGACCAGACACACAGAGAAAAAGCCAGTGTGACTGATCAGTCTCCCCGAGTTGGTCCAAAAGTGCCTCAGAACACGCCGAAGAGACGAGACGTAATACGTCTCCATAACAGCAGGCGGCGCTAATCTGTATTGTCGCCCAAAAATGAAAACCGGCAGCTGATTGGCTGACCAACAGTCCTCGCTGAAACTGAAAGTATGATTCTGGCATTTGTTTCTATTGAGCTGGGTCGAAAATGACAAATGATAAGCGCCGTTATGTTATCGAAGCAGGATAATCAATACGTCAATACTGATGCATCAACTAGAGGTTTTTTTAATATGCTATGATGATAACGGTGCCATTATTTTTTTAAGATTATTTTTGAGGGCTTTTCCCTTTGTTATATAGTGACAGTGGATAGACAGGAAAGGGGAAGAGAGATGGGGGATGACATGCAGCAAAAGGGCAGCAGGTCAGATTTGAACCTGCGCCGCTGCAAAGGACTCAGCCCACATGGGGCGCACGCTCTTACTGGGTGAGCTAGAGGACATCCCTTTAGAGCTTAGATTGGGCCCAAAAAATCCCTGATTTAAACCCGACAATGTTTTAACACGTGGGCCGTTATAACTGACGTTCTCAACTACAACTCAGAGTTGTTTGAAGCTGCTCCCTCAGCTGAATAGTGAGGGGAACAGATGAAGATCTCCATCACCTAATTGGCCGCCAACAGTGCTGCAGAGGGGGGGAGACGCGACGTAGCCCAGTTTACCTCCCACTCAAGTCAGTGCAGGACATCCACCCAGAGCTACGGGAGGAGCTGGAGAGGCAGAGCTCGCTCCCCACCGAATAAGGCGAATAAAGTAATGATTAAAAAACACAAATACTTGTTTAAGGGCCCGGCCTCTGCATCTCTGTTCCCCTCGGGGTTCCTTAGACATACCGCGCTGATGCTTGTTTTCTCTCTTTTATTCGTCATTCAATATATAATCTCTAAATTGCACCAACAGTCCTCGCTGAAACTGAAAGAGCTGGGTCGAAAATGACAAATGCTAAGCGCCAGATGCTATCGAAGCAGGATAATCAATAAGCGAGGAACAAAAGCAGAGGAAGACGTGAATCAATAAGTCAATACTGATGCATCAACTAGAGTTTTTTTTAATATGCTTCATACCCCAATTTGATGATGATAATGGTCTCACACGGCCGTTATTCTCTCGCTGGGGGATCGGGTGTTAATTAGTTTTATTGAGGTCCAGGAATATGGAGCTATCTGTGCAAATCATTTGAGATATAACAAGGCCAACAGGGTTTAGATTCCCTCGTGTTTTGATCCAATCCCCTGTGTGTGTGTGTGTGTGTGTTTTGGGAGGGAGAAAACGGCAGAAATAGCTTTGTGTCTGTTCTCTACGGAGATGTGATGGCAAGAACAGTTTGGTCCCGCAGTGCCGACTGGTTTCAGACACTCGGCTGGTAGTCTCGCATTGCCAGACCTTCCTCCTCCACAGCGCTGCGGAGGAAGGTCTGGCTAGTCCACACAGCATTCTGGGAAGGGAGAGAAACGTGCTCTGGTTTTTTGGGATTTCTTTATCCCTCCTGTTGTCCTCGGGTCAAATCTGACCCATTTTCAGAAAGTCTCTTTATCAAAAATGTGGGTTTCTTTCAACAAATTGTCCAAAAAAAACAACGTGGATGGTTCCATACAACGCTCTTCACAAGTTAAATAAATGATCAGTTCACTACTTTCAATGTATTTGGGTGTTTTATTTGAAAAGTTGAAAACAGAACGTTGGAAAACACAGGAAAGAAATGTCAAAAAAATGACAGAAACTTCGAAAAAAGTGACAAAAGTGTCGAAAAAGACGACCAAAACGTTGGCCCATAAAAAAAAGAAGTTGCTGCTGGTCGACGGGAAAGACAAGAGTTAAACCAATCACAATCCTCTTAGACGGCGCCAAGCGCCGGACGGAGCAACGGTGCCGCTTCCCTTACTCCTCCCTCTCCCCTCCCTCCCTTACTCCTCTCTCTCCCCTCCCTCCCTCACTCCTCTCTCTCGTCCCTCTCTCTCCTCCCTCTCTCCTCCCTCACTCCTCTCTCGTCCCTCTCTCTCCTCCCTCTCCCCTCCCTCCCTCACTCCTCTCTCTCGTCCCTCTCTCTCCTCCCTCTCTCCTCCCTCACTCCTCTCTCCTCCTCTCTCGTCCCTCTCTCTCCTCCCTCTCTTCTCCCTCCTCCTCTCTCCTCCCCTCTCTCCCTCTCTCCCTCACTCCTCTCTCGTCCTCTCTCTCCTCCCTCTCCTCCCTCACTCCTCTCTCTCGTCCCTCTCTCTCCTCCCTCTCCCCTCCCTCACTCACTCCTCCCTCTCTCCTCCCTCTCTCCTCCCTCACTCCTCCCTCTCGTCCCTCACTCCTCCCTCTCCCCTCCCTCTCGCCTCCCTCTCTCCTCCCTCTCCCCTCACTCCTACCTCACTCCTACCTCTCTCCTCCCTCTCTCCTCCCTCTCTCCCCCCTCACTCCTACCCTCTCTCCTCCCTCTCTCCTCCCTCCCTCTCCTCCTCCTCTCTCCTCCCTCTCTCCTCCCTCTCTCCTCTCTCCTCCCTCTCCTCCCTACTCCTCCCTCTCCTCCCTCTCCTCCCTCTCTCCTCCCTCTCTCCTCCCTCTCCCTCCCTCTCTCCTCCCCTCCCTCTCCTCCCCACTCTCCTCTCCTACTCTCTCTCCTACCACTCCTCCCTCACTCCTCCCTCTCTCCTCCCTCTCCCCCTCACTCCTACCTCACTCCTACCTCACTCCTACCTCTCTCCTATCTCTCTCCTACCACTCCTCCCTCACTCCTCCCTCTCCCCTCACTCCTACCTCTCTCCTATCTCTCTCCTACCACTCCTCCCTCTCTCCTCCCTCTCTCCGCCCTCTCTCCTCCCTCACTCCTCCCTCACTCCTCCCTCTCGTCTAAAATCGTCACATCCACAACCAGGATGGCTGCGCCCGTAACGGCAAACTCAGCGACTCCTCCAGATCTCCACAAACCAACGGGTGACGTCCCACATGCTCTGTCCATTCATATTCACAGTCTATGATCTGATCATTAGATAAATGTTAATGAGCTATTGCTGCTCAATTATCATTATTATTTTTTTGTGGCTGTTAGTTTCTTTCTTAATCTCTGTTTGGAGATCTTTGTGTCTTTGGAACATCACGTTGGTGATGAATCGCAGCCCAGAAAAGTTATGTTATATAAGAGAAGATTAACTAATGACACTTGATCATTTGTTCCCCAACGGCTACGCTAGGCAACGAAACTCCTCCAAAGAAAATGTGTGTGGGCAGTCAGTTATTTATTTATTTTTACCCAGAACCTTATTTTCTGAGTGTCTTCCTTTGATACTTGAGTATTTATTTGATTTATTTTATATCATAGGCCTTGCTTTAGTGCTGTCTACTTCCTATTTTCCCACGTTTTTGCATCTTAGTGACTGATGGGAACAAAAGTGCTCCTGTATTGAGCGAGTTTCAGTCCACTAAAAGTTAACAGGATCAGTCTAAGTGTCGGACAACATTATGAAAGGATCCCTACAGAGATAGACCTTTTAGTTAAAGAGTAAGATCCTTTTAGTTTAACATGAAACAGCCCCGAAATCACCATCACCAAACTACACCAGACTCCATGTAAATAATCAGGACTTTTAGCATTGTAAAACACACTTCATTCAAAGTGGACAGAAACTAAATAAAACTATGAAAAGCCGTCTTGGTTCATCTTTCCACTGTTCCAACAATCACCACTCTGGTTTGGTTGAAATAAACCCTTAATTCACCCATTTACATGTGGAGATATGCTGGCTCTATACACGCTAAAAGTCCTGATTATTTACATGGAGTCTGGTGTAGTTTGGTGATGGTGATTTCAGGGCTGTTTCATGTTAAACTAAAAGGATCTTACTCTTTAACTAAAAGGTCTATCTCTGTAGGGATCCTTTCATAATGTTGAGACTTAGAAT
This sequence comes from Sander vitreus, assembly GCF_031162955.1. NCBI lineage: Eukaryota > Metazoa > Chordata > Actinopteri > Perciformes > Percidae > Sander > Sander vitreus. The sequence continues at coordinate 36,050,659 of NC_135859.1, forward strand.
AATAACATTGCATTGCGGTCTTGCTTTATACTGGACCAATATCAAAGATTGTTAAAACAGGGTAAGTAACCCTTTAATCTACACACATCAGCCACCTTACTCTCTGGAAGAGTGAGCAGATGTTGTACTCACTGGCTTCATCGGAGTCATAATCGTTGGCCTCCTCCTCCTCCTCAGCCGGGGGAGGTTGCTGTCGGGCGGGGGGAGGAGCGCTGTAGGCAACGGGCTGTTTCCGGTCCTCTCTGGCTGCAAGAGGCGCTCTCTGCTCCGGAGGAACTGCACCAGAGGAGTATGCCGCTCCATCTCCTGCCACTGGGCCTGCAAGCACGTTCAATCATCTGAGACTGCACAACAGGGGCGGTTCTACATTGAATTACACCCAGGGCGACCCCCCCTTCGAGCCCCCACCAACATAAGTGAAAGAGAAAATTATATTTCTCAGTTGCACAAAGCCTTCATTAGAGCATTTGAAAAACACACTTAAGAGAATCCAGTTATTCAACTATTGCAATTACATCAGGATACACAGTTTTTAAGGTGAACAATCTCCATAATGAACACAATTCTGCTCAACATATGACAGTATAGGTTATCAGAACATAAAATAAATATACTATATACATAAATGTGCCAACAATATATACAATAATTAAAAATGTAACAAGATTAATACATTAATAAAACGGTATACTCATGAATGGGTCGCCCGTGCCAAAAACCGCCCCTGCTGCACAACATAACACCACGATAGGAACGCAACATTTCAGGGTTTCCCCCTCTCATTCCCCCTGCTCTGGTGTTTCCCCCTCTCATTCCCCCTGCTCTGGTGTTTCCTCCTCTCGTTCCCCCTGCTCTGGTGTTTCCCCCTCTCATACCCCCTGCTCTGGCGTTTCCCCCCTCATTCCCCCTGCTCCCCTCTCATTCCCCTGCTCTGGTGTTCCCCCTCTCATTCCCCCTGCTCTGGCGTTTCCCCCTCTCATATCCCCCTGCTCTGGTGTTTCCCCCCCTCTCATTCCCTCTGCTCTGGTGTTTCCCCTCTCATTCCCCCTGCTCTGGTGTTTCCCCCTCTCATTCCCCCTGCTCTGGTGTTTCCTCCTCTCATTCCCCCTGCTCTGGTGTTCCCCCCTCTCATTCCCCCTGCTCTGGTGTTTCCCCCCTCTCATTCCCCCTGCTCTGGTGTTCCCCCCTCTCATTCCCCCTGCTCTGGTGTTTCCCCCCTCTCGTTCCCCCTGCTCTGGTGTTCCCCCTCTCATTCCCCCTGCTCTGGTGTTTCCCCCCTCTCATTCCCCCTGCTCTGGCGTTTCCCCCTCTCATTCCCCCCTGCTCTGGTGTTTCCCCCCTCTCATTCCCCCTGCTCTGGCGTTTCCTCTGCCCACTGCTGGCCCCTGCTCTCGCCAGTGCTCCCTCTCCCTCATTCCCCCTCTGCTCTGGTGCCCCTCCCATTCTCCTGCCCTGGTGTTTCTCTCTCCTCGCTCCCTGCTCTGGCGCCTCCTCCCCACCCTCCCTGCTCTGGTCGCCCTCCCACTGCCTGCGTTCCCAGCTCCACCTGCGCGCAGTCTCTCCTCTAGCCCCTGCTCTGGTGTTCCCCCTCTCATTCCCCCTGCTCTGGTGTCTCCCTCTCATTCCCCCTGCTCTGGCGTTTCCCCTCCTCATCTCCCTGCTCTGGTGTTTCCTCCCTCTCATTCCCCTGCTCTGGTGTCTCCCCTCTCATTCCCCCCCTGCTCTGGTGTTCCCCTCTCATTCCCCCCCTGCTCTGGTGTCTCCCCTCTCATTCCCTGCTCTGGTGTTCCCCTCCCTCATTCCCCCCTGCTCTGGTGTTTCCCTCTCATTCCCCCCTGCTCTGGTGTTTCCCCTCTCATTCCCCCTGCTCTGGTGTTTCCCCCTCTCATTCCCTCCCTGCTCTGGTGTTTCCCCCTCTCATTCCCCTCTGCTCTGGTGTTTCCCCTCTCATTCCCCCTGCTCTGGTGTTTCCCCCCTCTCATTCCCTCTGCTCTGGCGTTCCCCCTCTCATTCCCCCTGCTCTGGTGTTTCCCCCTCTCGTTCCCTCCCTGCTCTGGCGTTTCCCCCACTCTCGTTCCCTCTGCTCTGGCATTTCCCCCTTCTCGTTCACCCCCTGCACGGGTTTCCTGTCTCGCCCTGCTCTGTTTCCTCCTCTCATTCACCCCCTGCTCTGGCGTTACTCTCCTTCACCTGCTCTGGTTCGCCCCACTCTCCTTCACACTGCTCTGGTTTCCACACAGCTGCTCATTCGCACACACTGCTCTGAGCGTTGCATCCCTCTCATAACCCCCATGCTCTGCATCGTTACTCTGCCCCTAACCTAACCCTAACGAAGTGGAGTGATGGAGTGAACACTCTACCGGGTGAGCTAGAAGTCGGTATATCAGTATTTACAGAGTTGGGAGTGAGAATGTGTTGGTCTCTCACCCTGCTGGGCAGCAGCCGGCTGAGGTCTGGAGCTCTGGACGGGCACCATCTTCTTCATCACCACCGGGCTGCCCGGCCCTGCCTCTTCAGGGCCTGCCCCGCCTGTTGCTATGCGTGCAACTGATGGTTTAGGGGCCACAGGCGGGTAACCACCACGGCCCTGCGGCTCGGGTCCTAAAAGTAGAATGAATCACATAATACAGTAAACACACAGACACTCACCGTACATGGAGCTCAACAGCATGGTTCATTTTCTCCTTTATTTAGATCAATTAACCATGATGTCTAAACCAGTGTGTCTCATATGGGGGTCCGTGTCCCCCTAGGGGGACTCTGGAGGACTGCACGGGGTACGGGAGATTTGTTGCTAAATGTTTTTCAGTTTCAAAGCTGTTGGACCAGACCATTGTTCCTCTTTATATATACTTTTTTTTTCTACCAAAGATGATTCACGCTGATCAGGGGGTACGAAGTATGAAGTCAACCTTGTTTTAAGAAAGATTGAGCATCCAGCGTCAGTTCTGGCAGGCCAAGTAGTTAAGACGCCGCTAACCGCTACTGGCCAACAACACGGACGCATCAGCTGGTCAACTCCCCTCGCTGCTAAATGGCTACACTCAAACAGGGCGCCCTACTCAAAGCTGCTTTAGTTTGCTCCTAACTGCTTGCTGCTTGCATCTCTGCAACCCACCTCCTCCCCAGCTCCACCTTGTCGTGTATAACGTGGCGTAGGCTTCTATGTCATCGTCGCTGCTCTGTTCATATGGGGGACTAGTTTAGCTCTCCCAGTCTTAAACTGTGTGAGCATCCCCTAATGCTGCTGCTGTCCCCTGACTCTCTGCTTTTTCATGGACTCCTCTGAACAGAAGCCTCATCTCTATAATATAATCAAATAACAGAAACAGCTGTTATTTGCGATGACATGGAGAAGTACTACACTACCCACAATCCTAAGCGTACAGCAATGTGTGTGATTGTTGGAGCTCACTGTTACAATGGAAATGTTTACAGCACCCGCAAACTCTGAGGTCTATGAAGGTTTCTGTACACAGTCTTGTACCTTTGCCTGTTTTTTTAGGCTGTTTTCAAAATGTTATTTGGCGCCGAATCAAATGTTTTATGGTCACGATTCATCTCGTAGCTGGTTGGCTTTGGTTCCAGTCTTAAAACTCTTCATTTAAGGATTTAATGAAACGTCAACGGAGATACTAAAGGGGGGAAATTACTTCAAAAAGAGGGCGGTCACTGTTGAGCTCTCTTTTTTGGCTTCGCTTTGGTACAGCGGGAGGAAGAGAAGACGTGCCGTCCATTTTTATTTTACAGGGTCGACACGCATAATGATCACACTACTTCTCCTGCTGCAGTGGAATCAGTAATACTCCCTCGTCCCTCTGGATACTTTTGATGTTGCAGCTTCTTCGATGCAAAGACACTGACCTACATACAACAAGCTGCAGCTGTACGAGCTAATGTACATCAGCTGGCAAACAATATGCTCCAGCTACGGTGATAGGTTGGTTTGATAGACAGGTTTAAATGGTTGAGTCGGGCGCCCGGATGGGTCAGTTGGTAGAGCGGGCGCCCATATATAGACGTTTGCTCCTCGACGCAGCGGGCCAGGGTTTGACTCCAACCTGCGGCCCTTTGCTGCATGTCATCCCCCCCTCTCTCTCTCTCTCTCTCTCCTTTCATTTCTTCAGCTGTCCTGTCAAATAAAGGCCTACAAATATGGAGTTATATTCCTCTCTTTATTCAAGAGCACATTCTTTCTATTTGAGAGTATTTCTCACTGATATTACGTTCAGATCTTGTAATAATTCCCCTCAAAACCTTGCTCTCACACTCAAATGGTCACTGCTCGCGCTTGGATTTGCTCTGCTTGTGCTCAAACTTTCTGCTTGGACTCAGATATGTTGTTCCGTGGACAGATTTCCTGCTCTCAGCTATGGCCCTTCTCCTCGCACTCAGGCTGATTCTGCACACTTACAAATCTTCTCCTCTCGGATCTCTCCTGTACGCTTACGTAAGTTTTCTGTGTTACAACACTATCAAAATCCCACAACCAATAGAATGCCAGGTGTAGTGTTGACCAATGAAATGATCCCTGCCCCGTTGAGGGTGTGTTCGTTTTATGTTAGAACTAAACCTCTGTAACCCAAGTTTATTTACCCCCGCCGTCCATCGCTTTATTATTAGTGTATGTCAATAATGTGCACAGAATGGTCGACGCTCTTTCACCTGCACCCATCAGGAAACGGGAGAAAGCTTTGAAGTGGGATGTATCAAGTTAACTTGAGGGTGAGTAACATAAATTAAGCACATAGCATATGGCGCTAGCCATAGCTAGCCTAGCTTGGTGTCCGTAAACAAATAACTTTTCTTTATACCGGTAGTTTAGCTAGCTAGATTGAACGACATATGACGGACAGTATGTGTGTATTTACAACTGGTATTTAATGACCCCACTGTTTTTTTCCTCGTTGGGTTACAGACCCATGGTTACAGAGGGTTCCCCCTGCTCTGGTGTTCTCCCCTCTCATTCCCCCTGCTCTGGCGTTCCCCCCTCTCATTTCCCCTGCTCTGGTGTTCCCCCCCTCTCATTCCCCCTGCTCTGGCATTCCCCCCTCTCATTTCCCCTGCTCTGGTGTTCCCCCCTCTCATTCCCCCTGCTCTGGTGTTCCCCCCCTCTCATTCCCCCTGCTCTGACGTTTCCCCCCCTCTCTGACGTTTCCCTCATCCCCCTGCTCTGGTGTTCTCCCCCTCTCATTCCCCCTGCTCTGGTGTTTCCCCCTCTCATTCCCCCTGCTCTGGTGTTTCCCCCTCATTCCCCCCCTGCTCTGGTGTTCCCCCTCTCATTCCCCCCTGCTCTGGTGTTCCCCCTCTCATTCCCCCTGCTCTGGTGTTTCCCGCTCTCATTCCCCCTGCTCTGGTGTTTCCCCCCTCTCATTCCCCCTGCTCTGGTGTTCCCCCCTCTCATTCCCCCTGCTCTGGTGTTCCCCCCCTCTCATTCCCCCTGCTCTGACGTTTCCCCCTCTCATTCCCCCTGCTCTGACGTTGGTTGAGTCAAGCTCCAAAAAAAGTAGTTAAAGAGGCGCTGTGCAGTTTTGGCCATTTCTTCGCTGTTTTCTCTCTTTTTGCTGGCAGGTTTCTCTATAGAGCTCACGGGAGGAGAGAGGCAACAAGCAAATGTGTTGTGTGTTGTGTGTTTTGTGACCATAATTCAAAACATGAACATCATTCTGTGTTGCAGGAGACTTAAAACTAGCGACGGCCTTCATCGAGGAGGAACAGAACAACTTCCTGGTTCATCAGAGGACCGAGGAGTCGAGGACCTATCAGATAAGGGACATGGGATGTAACCTGTATCTCCCTTTCCCAGGCTGTTGCACTAACCCTCTCTGTTACGGAGGGGAATCACAGCTCAGGTGATCACTCTGAAAGTGTGAAATGACTAAATGTGAGCCATGCCATGCCACAGCATGCAGCTTCCTTCCCACCGACAGCTTAATTGAGCTCTTCACCCCCCTCCTCGCCAACAGTGGGCGGTGCTGCCAAATTTGGGAAGCAGATAAAAGGTTTGAAAAGAGCAACGGGAGGTGGGGTTGAGTGCAGAGGATCTAATGAGACTGAAAAGATCCATCTGCATGAGAGTCCTACCCTGCTTAAACTCAGTCAAAATAAAACATTTTTGGGCCCAGACCATTGAATGACTTATAGACAATAAGTAGGGCCTTAAAATCCATAATTTAACAGGAATTTAACTGTCACTAAAGGCCGTTACGCACCAACCAGACGGCCGACCGTCGGCAGAAAGGCCAGTCGGGCTGATCAGTCTCCCCTAGTTGGTCTAAGAAGTTCCTCAGAACACCGAAGAGACGAGACGTAATACGTCTCCATAACAGCAGGCGGCGCTAATCTGGATTGTTGCCCTAAAATGAAAACCGGCAGCTGATTGGACGAACGAGTCACGTGGGTCTAGCTGCTGCTTCCGGGTTGACTGGCGATCTCATATTGTCCTAAAATAGTTCACTGAAACGTGTTTCTGGAAACATTTGAAGAGAGAAACAGGCCGTGCAGTTGCTGACTCTGTCTTCATTTCAGATCAACAAAGGTCAGTTTAAAAGATTTTTGTCAGATGTTGAGAGACTCTAGTCACGCTCATCCCGCTCGCCATTCCCGGGTGAGTCCCGACTGCCCTGTCTCCGACTGAGCATGTCAGGTCGGCCCAAATGAAGGCCGACAGCTCCTCCAACGGACGACGGCATGAACACAGCGACCAGACTCAAGTCACCGACCTCGCCAGACTGTCAGACGGCCGATTATTGGCCCGGTGTGTAGCTGCCTTAACCCCCACCCCTCCCCCAACCATCTTGACGTTGATTGGCTGGAGTGGTTTGTTGTATTTTGGTGCACAGCCTGTGCCTCCAGTGTTTGACATTTAGGACCCCTGTGTTGTCTCCAGAGACCGGGCTTTTTCACGATGTGTTCAGGGGGCAGGCAGCTAGCGGATCAAGGAGAGACGCCTACGACTTGACTGCTGAAACACCAGAAACTGCTTTGCTAGCTCTATCCTGTTGTAACTGAGATATCTGCTGAACAAAATATTTTTTCAGAGACGATTTCCTGTCCCTGTTTTCAGAAACACGTTTCGGTGAACTATTTTAGTCCAATATGAGATCGTATTCTGAACGAAGCCGCCATTATGCCCGGTTGAAAAATCCGGGAGTAGCCAGACCCACGTGATGCGTTCGTCCAATCAGCTGCTGGTTTTCATTTTTTGGGCGACAATACAGATTAGCGCCGCCTGCTGTTATGGAGACGTATTACGTCTCGCGCACGCGCAGAACAAACGCTCAAGTCGGCGTCTCTTCGGTGAGTTCTGAGGCACTTTCTGGACCTCAGGGAGCCGACTGATCAGCCCGACTGCCTCTTTCTGCCGACGGTCGGCCGTCGGGTTGGTGTGTCAGGGGCTTTAAACATTACTACGCAGCTAACTTAAGCTAACGTTAGCTTTGTACAGATCGTGGGAAGTTCCCAAACTGAATAACTACCGCACATATAAACACCAAACTGCTTTGCTAGCTGTATCTTGTTGTAACTGAGATATCTGCTGAACAAAATATATTTTCCATCGACAGATTTAGCTCCTGTACGTCCACGAAAATCACATTTAGCACCGTCACAGCTGGTCCAAACACATCCAGTGAAAGTTAACTCCACAGTGTTTTCATCCGATGAATCAGTTTATATACTAGTTGGAGAGCTTTTCTGTGTTCCACTGTGGTTACTGAATTACTTACATGAACACAAATGTTTTTAGGAACATTTTCAATGCAGGACTTTAACTTGTAACAGCGTATGTTAAAAGTGTGGTATTAGTACTTTTACTGAACTAAAGGTATCTGGATACTTCTTCTACTGCTGCTCACAGCCTGTGCCAGTCCCAAGGTTTAAGTCTGCGTCTTCAGAGCAGCTGGATGATAACAAAAGGCTCGGGGGCCTTTGTGTCTCTGTCTCCCAAGGTCCCTGGAGTTGGATAACGCCCGACACACGCACACAGGGAAGACAACGTGGAAAGACCACACACTCCTGCTGCCGTGTAGTCGGGCAGACATTGTTTTCAGTCTGTGCTGAGGTGTTTGGGTTCATGATTTGGGTAAGCATATGTGATTACGGCACCAGGAATATCTCGCACGCACGCAGGCGTTTGGGTTCATGATTTGGGTAAGCATATGTGATTACGGAGCCAGGAATATCTTACATGCATGCATGCACGCACGCACACACATATGTAATCATTGTTTTGCTTCTATGATGGCTAAGGAACTTATTATCTGACTTTTTTAGGGTTTTATGTCTACCAAACTGTACGTAAGACGGCTATATAATACAGCCGAAATAAAAGCATGTCAATAAATTATACATATCTGGCGCTTGATGTGATTCTCATTTTCCAGTGTGGCCCTTAGTGAAATCTGGAGTGCCCCCCCTGCATACAGTGAGAAATGGAAATCTCACTTGCAGCTCAGATAGTTTAGAAGATCCCTTTTTAAAAGATTTCTCGATGTTTAAAACGCGTGCTCAGAGAAAGGAGCCTGATTCTGACAGACTCTGGTGGCCTTGCATGTTAACTGTAAAGATCCAGAATGACTGAAAGCAGACTAAGGGTCCTATCTTGCACCCGGCGCAGCTCAAAGCCCGACGCAAGTGTCTTTGCTAGTTTAAGACCGACGCAGTTTCCCGTCCAGCGCCCACGTCGTTTAAATAGCAAATGCACCTGACCCCATCTGTGGCCCATGCTGGTCTTACAGGGAGGTGTGTTCAGGTGCATTCTGGGCGTGCTGGTCTTACAGGGAGGTGTGTTCAGGTGCATCTGGGCGTGCTGGTCATACAGGGAGGTGTGTTCAGGTGCATCTGGGCGGGCTGGTCTTACAGGGAGATGTGTTCAGGTGCATTCTGGATGTGCTGGTCTTACAGGGAGGTGTGTTCAGGTGCATTCTGGGCGAGCTAGCTAGCTCATGTAGTCCTTACCTAGCTACTGAGCATGTAGTCCTTACCTAGCTACTGAGCATGTAGTCCTTACCTAGCTACTGAGCGTGTAGTCCTTACCTAGCTACTGAGCATGTAGTCCTTACCTAGCTACTGAGCGTGTAGTCCTTACCTAGCTACTGAGCATGTAGTCCTTACCTAGCTACGGAGCGTGTAGTCCTTGCCTAGCTACTGAGCGTGTAGTCCTTACCTAGCTACTGAGCGTGTAGTCCTTACCTAGCTACTGAGCGTGTAGTCCTTACCTAGCTACTGAGCGTGTAGTCCTTGCCTAGCTACTGAGCATGTAGTCCTTACCTAGCTACTGAGCATGTGCGACTGCCAACAAAGATGTTCCAGCAGTGAGAGGTCTCACTCTGTAGCTAAAACAGAGACCTGAACACAGGGTGAAAAGAGGAGCTGCAGCAATGAGCAGTACAACAAAAATATGGTGTTTTTTGAAAATTAAACCATGTAAACCTATTCTGATATAACCTCAAAAATACAGTTATGAACCTGAAAATGAGCAGAATATGAGCACTTTAAATGTACCTGGGGGCTGTGGTTGGGTCGCTGCCTGCCTGGGCCCAGAGGCTGGCTGCTCTTTGCGCTCTGCTGCCTCCTGGGCTCCCGCCTCGGCTTTAGATAACGGCATGGGCGACGGCAGGAAATGCTTCGGAAAACCTTTGAAGAACCAGGCACCAGACCTCTTCCACACCTGAGAAAACAGAAGACATGTGTGTTATAGGCTTCCCAGCAGACAAAGTGAATTGTTTTATCTGTCAGCTGGTGTGAAGAACTCACCTCTCGCTGTTCTCTGCAGATCTTGCAGAGCCAGACGGCGCGGGGCCGACT
>NC_135859.1:36065465-36097965 GCF_031162955.1 Sander vitreus
ACTCGCTAAAAGTCCTCATTATTTACATGGAGTCTGGTGGTGTTTGGTGATGGTGATTTCGGGGCTGTTTCATGTTAAACTAAAAGGATCTTCCTCTTTAACTAAAAGGTCTATCTCTGTAGGGATCCTTTCATAATGTTGTCAGACACTTAGAATAATAATCTGAGTCTGTCAGCAGCAACAACAGAACTTTTAGTGGACGCAGACTGATGCTGAACATTAGTCCTGTAGGGTTACATTACAGCCCGGTTCACGGCTGCTGGTTACAGCAATCTCGCTCAGTACTGGACCAGTACCAGTACTGTTGTTCCCATCAGTCACTGTCCAGTTCCCAGGCTAAAAAATCATCAGTCTCAACAGTCAGTTTTTGGGGTTTTATATGCACATATCAGAGAAACCGCTGCATGTTTTTACGACCTCTCACCCGATTCTCTCTTGCTCCATGGCCTCCATCTTCTCGGCTCGAGCGATAACGCTGTTTATGATTTCTTTCTCTTCATCTGTCAGGTCCGGACCAGGACCAGGGCCCGGCTGCATCGTCCAGTTGCCCCTGTCAGCCAAACATAAGCAATCACACATTTGCATCCACGCAGCATGAACACATTACACTGCTCTCTGCACAGTTACATAGCAGGTAGTATCTTTATAGGGCACACCCTAGTCTATATCAACAACATTTCATTTCTGGGATAACTCCAGTGCTGCTGGAAAGCCCACATTTCTACCGAATGTCCAACATTTATTCTCTCCTTTATTATCTAACGTTGGCGCTCTAGGACACTTTTTTCCATAATGTTCCCCATTTGATTGTGTTTTTACCCCCTGACCAGCGATAGATTAACCAAACAGCAGCCATGTGACTAGCTGATGAAAAAAAAGCAACTGAAACTTAAAAAAAAACAAAAAACGTAAAAAGTCGGTAGAAAGAAGGAAGTAAAGCAAGAATAGACAGGAGTGGAAAATAGTATAAAAAACCTAGAAAAACTTCGTAAAAAGTGACATAACATAATAGAAAGAAGGAAGACAAACTTCAAAATAAGTGACAACAACCTTGAAAAATGTGGAAAAACATTTAAAAAACTTTGACAAACTTCAAGAAAAAAAGAAGACAGTAGAAAAAAGGAAGGATGGAAGGAAGGAAGGAAGGAAGGAAGGAAGGAAGGACAGAAGGAAGGAAGGTAGGAAGGAAAGAAGGAAGGAAGGAAGGAAGGAAGGAAGGAAGGAAGAAAGGAAGGAAGGAAGGAAGGAAGGAAGGAAGGAAGGAAGGAAGGAAGGAAGGAGGGAAGACAGGAGGGAAAGAAGGAAGGAAGGAAGGAAGGAAGACAGTAAGGAAGGAAGGAAGGAAGGAAGGAGGGAAGGAAGGAAGGAAGGAAGGAAGGAAGACAGGAGGGAAAGAAGGAAGGAAGGAAGGAAGTAAGGAAGACAGTAAGGAAGGAAGGAAGGAAGGAAGGAAGGAAGGAAGGAAGGAAGGAAGGAAGGAAGGAAGGAAGGAAGGAAGGAAGGAAGGAGGGAAAGAAGGAAGGAAGGAAGGAAGTAAGGAAGGAAGGAAGGAAGGAAGGAAGGAAGGAAGGAAGGAAGGAAGGGAGGAAGGAAGGAAGGAAGGATACTAACGAGAGACTTATGTAACGTCAATACAGTAAAAATGGACCTACGTAACGAAGTTGGTTCACTGCTGGCTACAAGTTAGCAATCAGACACTGGAACGGCGTTTTGAGCTAACGTTAGCAACCAAACAATCAAAGGTAGCTACAACGTTTTTAAATGATTTCTGTCTTCTGTTATTGTTAGTAAAGAGAAAAGTTTATTATTTTATAGATTTCATAAATTTCAGTATGACACGTTATGCCGTAAACTGTTGGAATCTGAGCACGCTCGACTCACGTCTGCCCTCGACTCACATCGGGTTAGCGACAAGGACTTTGTCTACTTACTGCTCTTTATCACTGTGTCCCAGATCACACATCAGAGGGAGGCAGAGGAAGCAAAGCAGAACACAGTGAAGGGTCAGTCCACTCACAGGGAGGTTTAACAACACAAAGGTGTTCTACATCAGGGGTTTTCAAACTTTTTGTGTGTGTACACCACTATTTGTAATAGTACCTCATAATACACGTAATAATGTCTACACACAGTCCTACCTGAATTAATCTGCACCTCTTAATTGATAGGCCTACTAGCACTACAACTATAACTGGTCATCGCATCAGTACAACAGGCTCGTTAAAAGAACGTTTACTGCACACAACGGCTGCCACAGGGCATAATCAGGTTCATTTGAACAACAGGCTTATTTCCATAGCAATGGAGTATTACATCTATACAGTAATAACAACACTTGACGATTGTAGGGGATTATTAATCTTCAGAGTTTCACAAGTCCTCAAAAAGTAGGCTATGTGAGTTTGTGTCACGTCTAGTCCCTGTGTCAAGTTTCTTTGTTTAGTTGGTTTCATGTTTTCTGTTGGTTTTCCCATTTCCAGTTTTAATTTGAAGTCTGTCTTTTCTCCCTAGTCTTGTCTGATTTACTTCCTGCCTTTTGGTTTTCCCGCCCTTGTGATTGTCTGATGTGTTTCACCTGTTCCCCAGCCCTAGTGTCACCTGTCCCTTGTTTCCTCATTACCCTGTGTATTTAGTCCTTGTGGTTGTCTGATGTGTTTCACCTGTTCCCCAGCCCTAGTGTCACCTGTCCCTTGTTTCCTCATTACCCTGTGTATTTAGTCCTTGTGGTTGTCTGATGTGTTTCACCTGTTCCTCAGCCCTAGTGTCACCTGTCCCTTGTTTCCTCATTACCCTGTGTATTTAGTCCTTGTGGTTGTCTGATGCGTTTCACCTGTTCCCCAGCCCTAGTGTCACCTGTCCCTTGTTTCCTCATTACCCTGTGTATTTAGTCCTTGTGGTTGTCTGATGTGTTTCACCTGTTCCCCAGCCCTAGTGTCACCTGTCCCTTGTTTCCTCATTACCTTGTGTATTTAGTCCTTGTGGTTGTCTGATGTGTTTCACCTGTTCCCCAGCCCTAGTGTCACCTGTCCCTTGTTTCCTCATTACCCTGTGTATTTAGTCCTTGTGGTTGTCTGATGTGTTTCACCTGTTCCCCAGCCCTAGTGTCACCTGTCCCTTGTTTCCTCATTACCCTGTGTATTTAGTCCTTGTGATTGTCTGATGTGTTTCACCTGTTCCCCAGCCCTAGTGTCACCTGTCCCTTGTTTCCTCATTATCCCTGTGTATTTAGTCCTTGTGATTGTCTGATGTGTTTCACCTGTTCCCCAGCCCTAGTGTCACCTGTCCCTTGTTTCCTCATTACCCTGTGTATTTAGTCCTTGTGGTTGTCTGATGTGTTTCACCTGTTCCCCAGCCCTAGTGTCACCTGTCCCTTGTTTCCTCATTACCCTGTGTATTTAGTCCTTGTGGTTGTCTGATGTGTTTCACCTGTTCCTCAGCCCTAGTGTCACCTGTCCCTTGTTTCCTCATTACCCTGTGTATTTAGTCCTTGTGATTGTCTGATGTGTTTCACCTGTTCCCTCAGCCCTAGTGTCACCTGTCCCTTGTTTCCTCATTACCCTGTGTATTTAGTCCTTGTGATTGTCTGATGTGTTTCACCTGTTCCCCAGCCCTAGTGTCACCTGTCCTCGTTTCCTCATTACCCTGTGTATTTAGTCCTTGTGATTGTCTGATGTGTTTCACCTGTTCCCCAGCCCTAGTGTCACCTGTCCCTTGTTTCCTCATTACCCTGTGTATTTAGTCCTTGTGATTGTCTGATGTGTTTCACCTGTTCCCCAGCCCTAGTGTCACCTGTCCCTTGTTTCCTCATTATCCTGTGTATTTAGTCCTTGTGGTTGTCTGATGTGTTTCACCTGTTCCTCAGCCCTAGTGTCACATGTCCCTTGTTTCCTCATTACCCTGTGTATTTAGTCCTTGTGATTGTCTGATGTGTTTCACCTGTTCCCCAGCCCTAGTGTCACCTGTCCCTTGTTTCCTCATTACCCTGTGTATTTAGTCCTTGTGGTTGTCTGATGTGTTTCACCTGTTCCCCAGCCCTAGTGTCACCTGTCCCTTGTTTCCTCATTACCCTGTGTATTTAGTCCTTGTGATTGTCTGATGTGTTTCACCTGTTCCCCAGCCCTAGTGTCACCTGTCCCTTGTTTCCTCATTACCCTGTGTATTTAGTCCTTGTGATTGTCTGATGTGTTTCACCTGTTCCCCAGCCCTAGTGTCACCTGTCCCTTGTTTCCTCATTACCTTGTGTATTTAGTCCTTGTGGTTGTCTGATGCGTTTCACCTGTTCCCCAGCCCTAGTGTCACCTGTCCCTTGTTTCCTCATTACCCTGTGTATTTAGTCCTTGTGATTGTCTGATGTGTTTCACCTGTTCCCCAGCCCTAGTGTCACCTGTCCCTTGTTTCCTCATTACCCTGTGTATTTAGTCCTTGTGATTGTCTGATGTGTTTCACCTGTTCCCCAGCCCTAGTGTCACCTGTCCCTTGTTTCCTCATTACCCTGTGTATTTAGTCCTTGTGATTGTCTGATGTGTTTCACCTGTTCCCTCAGCCCTAGTGTCACCTGTCCCTTGTTTCCTCATTACCCTGTGTATTTAGTCCTTGTGATTGTCTGATGTGTTTCACCTGTTCCCCAGCCCTAGTGTCACCTGTCCCTTGTTTCCTCATTACCCTGTGTATTTAGTCCTTGTGGTTGTCTGTGTTTCACCTGTTCCCCAGCCCTAGTGTCACCTGTCCCTTGTTTCCTCATTATCCTGTGTATTTAGTCCTTGTGGTTGTCTGATGTGTTTCACCTGTTCCCCAGCCCTAGTGTAACCTGTCCCTTGTTTCCTCATTATCCTGTGTATTTAGTCCTTGTGGTTGTCTGATGTGTTTCACCTGTTCCCTCAGCCCTAGTGTCACCTGTCCCTTGTTTCCTCATTATCCTGTGTATTTAGTCCTTGTGACTGATGTGTTTCACCTGTTCCTCAGCCCTAGTGTCACCTGTCCCTCGTTTCCTCATTACCCTGTGTATTTAGTCCTTGTGGTTGTCTGATGTGTTTCACCTGTTCCCCAGCCCTAGTGTCACCTGTCCCTTGTTTCCTCATTATCCTGTGTATTTAGTCCTTGTGGTTGTCTGATGTGTTTCACCTGTTCCCCAGCCCTAGTGTCACCTGTCCCTTGTTTCCTCATTAACCTGTGTATTTAGTCCCTGTGCTTTCTGTGTCTGTTGTTGGTGGATTGGTCATTTGTCTTTCGTTACTCGTCGGCAGTCCTCTGTGCTTTTTGTTCTCCTGGATTTTTCCTTGTTTCTTTCCGTGTTCCTGTGTTTTTTGTTCTGCTCACCTGCCCTGCTTACATTTGTAAGTCTCTTTGTGTTCTTATTAAATTACTATTGCTGCACACTATTGAAACTGCTGCACTCTCCTCGCCTTCCTGCATTTGGGTCCAAGCCTACAACCCTGACAGTTTGTCCATGTAACAGCACATCCGCAAAACATTTCAGAAACGCGAGATCAAGAAACTAACTGGAAATTTAAATAATAATAGGCCTTATTCATTTTGTTTTGTATAAACTGCCTATAAAGGCTATGCGTGTGATGTGATCATGACAACATTCTTTGCCTCTGGCCCTATACACATTTAATGAAAACACAGTTAGGCCTACTCTTGGTTAAAAAAATAATAAAAATAATAAAAGTTTATGGGAATTTCCTGGTAAAATGAAGGTTAAAAAACCTATTATTTTATTTTGCTTTTCCACTGACCACCTGCAGTACCCTCACGGACCACTAGTTTGGGAATGACTGTTCTACATGACGGTCCTGCTTACCCAGCGTGCACGGTCCTCTGCCTGTCGTTGGACTGCCAGCGGTCCGCGCTGCTGCTCATCACCGTGTCCGTCATGCTGCTCGGTCAGCGTCTGCAGCAGGAAACACAGGAAGACCGAGGTTCAATTCCTGTGTGTCCTAATCAATTTATAGTGTCAAATCCTAACAGAAGTTATCCCAGGACACTTTACAGGTAGAGTAGGTCTATACCACTGGTTCTCAACCTTTTATCAATAATGTTCCCCCTTTGAACAGTTTTTTTTAAGCCATGTACCCCCTAAAGTCTCCATAAAGAAGAAGAATACAGCGATGTCAGTGATAGATTTACTAAACTACAGCCTTGGACCTGGAAAATATTTAGCAAAAAATGTTACGTACCCCCTGCAGTCCTCCAGAGTACCCCTAGGGGGACACGTACCCCCTGCAGTCCTCCAAAGTACCCCTAGGGGGGCACCAAATTACGAATCCTACTATGGCCACACCAAGACCCACCCTACGAAGCAGCTCGATTGGTTGGGGTTAGGATAGCGGATTGGTCAGGGGACCTGAACAAATGGGGTTACGTTACCTTGCATGGACGCCTTGCCAATAGAAGTGATTGAAGGGCGGGTCTTGGCGTGGCCATAGTTGGATTCGTAATTTCGCTAGGGGGACACGTACCCCCTGCAGTCCTCCAGAGTACCCCTAGGGGGACACGTACCCCCAGCAGTCCTCCAGAGGACCCCTAGGGGGACACGTACCCCCATGCAGTCCTCCAGAGTACCCCTAGGGGGACACGTACCCCCAGCAGTCCTCCAGAGGACCCCTAGGGGGACACGTACCCCCTGCAGTCCTCCAGAGTACCTCTAGGGGGACACGTACCCCCTGCAGTCCTCCAGAGTACCTCTAGGGGGACATGTACCCCCTGCAGTCCTCCAGAGTAGTTTCTCAAATCGGGGTACACGGACCCCGATTTGAGAAACACTGGTCTAGACCACACTATTATTTACAAAGACACAATAATCCCACCAGGAGCAAGCATTTGGTGTGACAGCGGCGAGGAAAAACTTCCTTTAAAGAGGCGGAAACCTCGGACAGAACCAGGTCTTGGTGGGCAGCCATCTGGAGCGACCGTTGACTCGCCGCAGATGGAGTCAGCATTAAAAAAAAAACAGTCAACAATCTTCAGCTAAAGTCAGGAAAAGCTGCCAACTGCAATAAGAGCTTTTAATTTAGGTGGGAATGAATTGAAGTTTGACTTGCGTCCAAGTTGAGTCCACGCTTTCAGATCTTTATCTTGTGCTTATTCAGCACTGAACTGAACTGAACTGAACTGAACTGAACTGAACTGAAGTGCCACCCTGAGCTGCTCTCTCATCAGAGAGGAAACAGCCAGAGGCCTAGATTTTTTTACTTACTTACAAAGCAAGCTCTCCTGTACATTAGTGTTAGTGACCAGAGTGAAATGAGAGGTGTAATTCTCTTCCAGTTTGTGACTCCACACACACATCAAAGACCATATATATATATATATATATATATACATACATACATACACAGCGCAGGAGTGGCTCAATTTCTGCCACGATACAGTAGGAGGAGGAGGAGGAGGAGGAGGAGGAGGAGGAGAGTTTGTACTAACAAAGGATGACTAAGAGTCTTTGTCTCCAGCGTTTCTGATTGTTCACGGTGTGTTGGTTGAAGCTGAGCTTTTTATCCAAAGTGATGTCTGTGTCTGTGTACTTACAGTTCTCAACCACTTCTGCTGCTGTGGGGCCACGTGTTTTTCGTGGGGAAATGATTGATTAATAATGTAATAACAATAACTTATAACAATGACTTATTTCACCAGTAAATTGCTGGTAAACAACAAAAACAAGAGCACCAGATGGGAAAAGGGTATTTTACAATAACTTTGAATGCACCACGAGGCTGGCGAGTTTCAAGTGAACGCGCCGTCTGTGTTGATTTTCCGACAACGGCAAATGCAGTCAGACTGTTACGTCCTGGTGTTGGAATCCTCTACAGGGAAATACAGTCACACTTTACACTGCTTAACGTAAGCTGTCAGCATTTTAACCATTGGGTTTAATCCAGCTACTAGCTAACGGTAACGTCCTGTGCAGCGATACTTCTTATAAGATCTGAAGGGACCTTATTGTCACTCCATGCTGTGACAACGGGGCTGGATTTTTTGCAGGATGGCTGCGTCATCAGAGTACTTGAAGAAAAGATACTCTTGGTTTGAAGTACATGATGACAGGAGTTTTTACAGTGCTGTGTGTGCAGGCTGCGAACATAGCCCAGTGCTAATGATGACGGGGGGAAACAGTGAGTGTATCCATACGATACACCAGCAATGTCATTAAATCTCAGAGCGACATGGTAACGATGGTACAAAGACGGCAACATCGGGAAATCACTGAGGCGAGTACCTGTGGGCAACTGACATTGTATTGTTGTTAAGGATGCACCGAATCCAGATTTTTGGGGTTCGGCCAAATACCGAATCCCCTGGTTGAGATTCTGCTGAGTCCTCGTCCCGTCCTCAGTCCATGAACACAGTCAACACATTAATGAAGTAAACAGTGACTGTCCTTCCTTTGCCGTACCTGAAGTTGCTGCATTCTGGCTGCTGTCTGTAGATTCCTTCATGCTCAGCTCGTATTCTTCCAGATGTTTCATACCAGATGTTGTAACAGCGGTGATGTTGTGTATTGTTTAGGGTCCTCGCCACCACCAGACTAATCAGCATTGCAGATTGAACATGTAGCTGGACTTGAATGGCCTTCTTTTGACTGAAAGTACTGCCAAACAACACTTTTTCTGCTCACCAGTTCCATTTCCACTTCCTCTCAGCCTGCTGCGTTGAAGCTCCACCTACGTAAACACCTTCCTGTAATCAACGGCGCCGTCATCACGTCGACCAGCGTAGCGCGGAGAGCAAGCGTAGGGTTCAGCAGAAACCCAACCCCGTCAAAAAGCCCAATATTCAGCCGAATCCGAATCCTGGATTGGGTGCATCCCTGATTGTTGTGTATTTGTATGTATGGCTTCAGTAGTTGTGTAACTCCAGTGAGTGTGCTGGGAAGGCTGTTTTATTCACTTTAAACGTGATTAATTTCTCTAATACAGATGATACTGAGTCATTTATAAATTAGTCATGACAGCAACAAAACAATCAGCGGCCGTTGACTGTCCTGCGGGGACGACAGTGAAGTTTAGACACCCAAACTACTACTACGTTAAGTAGATAAAAAGATGGAGGTTTGGGTTCAAATCAGACGTGACTTCACTTCCTGAAGGTTACCACGTGACGCAGAACATGACGCAGCTCAGTTTGTTCCCTAAAGTTAACTCTTGTGTTGTCGTCCCGTCGACCTGCAACTTTGGGTTTTTCTGGGTCGAAATTTCAACTTTTTGAAGTTGTTGTTTTTTGACTTTTTAGTCGATTTTATTCCAATTTTCTGGCGTTTTTTTGGCATTTTTTAATGATGTTTTTGTCAATTATTTAACTCGTTTTTTGTCGCTTTTTTCGTTTTTTTTATTACTTTTTTTTGTAAAGTTTTTGTCACCTTTGGCAATGTTTTTGATGGTTTTTTTTTGTCACTTTCCTGCGTTTTTTTTTTTAGCTTTTTCCAACATTTGTCACTTTTTTCAACATTCTTTTGTCATAGTTCTGATATAGAAAGTTTTTGTAAACGGGTCAAGATTGACCCGATGACAACAGGAGGGTTACGAAAATCTGTTTCCTCCCCCCCCCCGTACCAACCTGCCTCCTTACCATAGACAGTATATATATATATATATATATATATATAATGGACCACCAGACCCCGTGTCTCTGTACGGAGACCAGTGAAGGACATTAGAAGCTCTTTCCCGGTGATGGCTGAGCGTTACTGAGCAGCCTCCAACTGAGCTTGAAGACGTAGATGTGACGTGAGCAACCTGTCTGAAAGTTGGAAGTCTTCTGGTAGCTGTGCCAAGAGAAATCTCAATCATTCCCAATCTAGCAGAGACGGAGAGCGTAGGTATATGTAAGGAGATAACATGGACACAGGCTCATTATTGATCACTAAAATGATAGTTAACATTAGTCATTACACTTAAACAGCTAATGGAAGTCCAAACTGCCTAAGAGCTTCTCCTGTACTATACGGTAACTCCTCTACTATGAGACAGTAAGTCCCGTGGTTATGACACAAAGCTAACCCCCTTGCTCCTTACCAGGACATTTGGTGCTCTTATACTTCCTCACCTTGCTCCCGTCCAAACTACTACGGCCACTAGAGGGCGCCGCTACTAGAAACCTAAATATGAGTCATAATTGCTGCTTGAACAAACAACTTCTGGGAGTGGGGGGCAGTCTCGAAATGTACGCCCGCATGCTTATGGCTGCTTCAATCCTCTGCGAGATAAAACATGGAGTGATGCTGCAGCAGTGTCCGTCCTGAGGGGAAAGTACCAGCAGGCAGAGAAGACCAGCGAGCCACGAAAAGGATGCAACAAGAGGCTCTATAAAAGCCTCTCTGGAGCCTCAAATGTCCAGAGATGTGATGGTGCAGGATGAGGAGAGATACAGTAAGGTCTGCATAATGATAAGGCTAAAAGGAAAATAAATAATAATAAACTCCACTTCTTCTCAGCTTCTCAGAGCAGTAAAAAAAATCAGCACTATAGAAGCTTGGAGAAAGTAAAAGAGAGGGAGCGAAGGAGTGTGCTGATATCTCCCTCATCCAGCTGCTCGCTTTATGCTGCGTAACGTCAGACTACGCACCTTTTTGAATGTATACTTTATTAATCCTGCAAGGGGATACAATGTTCTTCACTCTGTTGTTATTACACACAGGCCTGAACTACACACACATGCTCAGTACCTATGCATGCACTAATGGAGAGATATGGACCACCATACTTTGGTCCCTATGGGGACTTGAACCAGCAACCCTCCAATGTGTTGCTGCACTGCCTGCCGGGTTCACAGGACAACAACAAATCCTCTGTGCTATCAATAGACGCTCTGGGTGTGGGCTTTTCCCTCTGATGCTGCTGCACCCAGACAACACAAGTCTTCAGGGAGCATTTGTTGTTTTGTCCTCTCATCAGCAGCGGTCTGACTGTGTGTGTGTGTGTGTGTACAGTGCAGGGATGTCACATGGATGTCTAAATAGTTATATGACTATGAAGACAAAAGAAAAAAGAAAACAGAAATCCAACAAGTCCTCCAAACCATACGACCATATGGACCGTTTGTTCCTACCACCTTAGAGGCAGACTGATCTCATGAAGTGGCGTATATATAAATTCGTATGCCATTATTGGCGTGTTATCAAGACGCATACTCGCTTTTTAGCGTGTTTATCAACGCCGTTTGGCCTCCATTGACTTACATTACCTTGCGAATGCGTGTCAATTGACGCCATAGATAACTTATTGACTTACTATTTATTGATTGTTTATTGTTTTTAACTTGCCTGCAAGGTAGGCAATCTCTGCATTGTGTGTATGACTGTGTGTGATTTGTATTATACTATCTGCTGCACAACAAATTGTCCCACTGGGGGATAAAACTTGTAGTGAGTAGTATGAAAGGGCGAGAATCCGTGTAGGGAGGTTGGTCATGGGGGAGGATGGGTCAAACAACACAGGACTTTCACTCAGGAGACCGGGGATCGCGTCCCACGTGTCACGTTTCCTAAACCCAACCGTAGCTTTCTTCTGGCGATAACACGCTGAGTGGCGTGTGTGTTTACGTCCGCTGTAGACAGCATAGACATACATGCGGATAGCTCAAAATGCGTACAGATAACACGCCACTTGGCTTAAGAAAGTGGGCGTGTATGTTTACGCAAAGTCATGATGTCATGTTTGTATGAGTCGTAATTGCTGCTTGAACACACGACCTATGGGAGCGTTTTTTTTTCGGGGGAGGACCGTCTCCAGAAAGCTCCTGAAATCACACAGAGAACAAAAATGAAAAAAATACTTTCTACCAAGTCTTTGGATCGGCCCTGGCGTTTGCTTTCATGCTAAATAATCTGAATGACGCTAGCTTGAAGCATTGCAGAGATATCGGACGTAACGTAGCGGGATTTATGGATTTATTCGTACAAAGACACTGTACTCCCAGGCTGGATTACAAAGCCTTTTGAAGGTAAAAAAGTAAGTCTCTACACCGTTTTGATTTGAGGATATTGGTTCAGACATCACTCTGACTGTGCAGCGTATATCACGTACACCGAGGCTTTCTTCTTCACTCGCCAAAATGAATTATCCCACTTTTGTCTAACATGATTGTCCAGGAGAGGTGGATGGAGAGAGACAGATGGGAGGGGGGCAGTCGGGGCTCGGGCTGGCTAATCACTGACTCAGACAAGTCAGAGCTCTCTCTCTCTGGCGCTGGGGATATATGTTACTGCATCACAGAGATGGACTCTCTGCCGAGGGGACAGTCCAATTAGCATGCATGAAATAGTCTGAAGGATCGTATCCACACTTTTTCTCATAAAGAGCTGTCAGTATCGGCTTTGATGCTTCACCTACTGTGCAGTCACAGAGGGTTTACACATCAAAAGTACTCACCGACGTATCAGAGGCCAATTATAATGGACTGTCTCGCCCCGAAACATCACACTGAGCCTTGTTATTCTGCAGATATGACATCCCTGTGGCCCTCAGACGATCGTAATCTATGCTCTCAGGGTTATAAATGCAACTAATCTGCGTCATCTGTGACTCCGGTTTGGTGCGACAGTCATCTCGGAAGTGTCTTCCTCCCATATGAGATGATTCAGTCAGGTGGGGGATTCTTCTCTGGCGAGCATTTTATTTTCCTGTGTGGTTTTTGTTTTTTGTTTTCCCAAATGTCATGAAGCCTCCGTGATGTGACGTTGCTTTCAAACGTGGTGGCGGTCTGCAAAGGGATGCCAAGAAAAACTGTGCATGCAACCACTAAGAGCGTCTAAGAATACACCAGGCATGAATAGTATCAGACAGGGGCGCAGCAGGGAGGGGGGCTTCTGGGGCTCCTGCCCCCAAATGTTTTTCTCAAAAGCCCTGCATCGTTTAGGCTGACTTTACTGTCTTTCAGAGGCTGTAGCTGTCAGGATTTAGAGAAATGGCGGACCCAGAAATGCAGAGACAGCAGGGCAGTGGTGAGCTTGAGGATTTAATAAAATAAAAAGTGAAACAACCAGTGCTCGAAGTGGGCAGTACCGGCACTTGTACGTTTTACTCTTAAGCGTACCTGCACTTTTTCTTGCATACCGCTACTTCTCGCATGTAGCCGGTACTCTACCACTGACAGAGAAAGCGTCAGTGTCAGAGAGATTGACCCTAACGTTACATAAACTACACTACTCAGAGGGCTCTACGTGACTTACCTCAGATCTTGACGAATCATGTAAAGGCAAGCAGTCGCCCACCCTATCAGAAGTTGGTTTAGCCTGTCTGATGCCTGCGGCCTGACCGTAACACTGCTGAAAACCTAGAAACTAAAAAGAAGAGTGTCGAGTTTGTGAGTCGTTATGTTAGCCTGGCTTCAGAAAGGTACTAAAAGAAGGCGAGCCAGAGCCAGACACGTCAACAGAGGTTAACTATAACGTTAACGGTGATGTGAGCCGAACAGCTAGCGTTAATGAGGAGTCTGCAGCTACCAACCTTAATGTTACCTTAGTCAGTGACACCGACGTCAACAATAACGTGAGTCACGAAACACATGGATGGCCTGACTGTTGGTCAAGGGACCAAATGATGTTTTTTGCTCCATGAACAGCTGGCTCGTTTTTGAAGATAACAAACTGGGCAGCATCACTTGCTGGCCAGACAGAGAGGGGACTAAAGCTGTCCAGAGAATCACACACACACACACACACACACACACACACACACACACACACACACACACTCACATTCACCTGCCAGTGACAGAACAGAGCAGCAGGGTGCAATAACCAGTTTTGTTGTGGGTATGTGTATTCATTTAACAGTCTTATAGCAGAGGGAATGAATGAGTTGGCATAGCGGTTAGTTTTTTGTATTGGCACATAGTACCGCCGACCTAACTGCACCATAACCAATCCATTACTAAGTACGTGATTTGGTTGGCACAATATTCTGTCTGCTTTCTGGACAACTTGTTTTTCCAGAGAGAACAGAGATCTTTTAACTGGGTACCAGTGATTTTTGAGCATCCCTTAACAATGTTGCTCAAGCTCTTTTTGTCTGTCACCAGGTAGTCCATGTAAACCAACATAAGAAAGGAAATGTTAATAGGCTCTCAACATGCCATATTCAAAGGGGTCTGGGTATCCACAGGTCTCCCCTTAACAGACATGCACACTTTATTATAATCAAATGCAGTTTTTTTTTCTTGGCAACTATCTAGTTTTCCCCAAATGATGTACAGAGTTTTATCAAATGGCTTGAAAAATAGCTGCTATAAATGGGAGATATAAATCTCCCCAGGGGGGTCCCCCTTGCCCCGAATGTTTACAATATCTGGCTCCACCCCTGGTATCAGATCATGTGTGAGATGACAACAGGAAAAGACCAAAAGCTATTCATCTGCCCGACCGTCATAAATCATCCACCCAGCAGGATCTCTACTGAGTGGGGTTTCAGATGGGGGAGGAGAGGACCAATTTAGAAAGCTGTGTCACTTCCTCGGGGCCTGGGAGGATCGTCAATACATATCTGCATCTGTTCATCTTCAGGGATGCATGCATCCACAGCTCCCAGAGCACAACCTACACATTTTAAATCCATTTTTAGAAAGACAGCCATGCATTCTCCTTGGATACTGGAAGTGAATGCTCAGCATGAGTAAGTAGCTTTAAGTCTGGTGTAGATTAATGTTTTATTATGTGACTTTTAATAGCAGGTGTATGACTATGTATAATTAATGCAAAACTAGTCTGGATCAATGGAAGTACATTTCCAGGATAATTGCCTGACATCCTGACTGTCCCTCACCTTCTGCTCTCTACGTGTTGCCGTTCTCAAAATCCCTCGCTACGGAAAACAACAACAAACTCCAAGCTAGCGAGCTAACTTTACACGCTGAATGACGCTGATGTCAAGTTTTGAAGAAAATCTGAATCGTGCAACAAGTCAGGCCTGCTTGGTTCTTTTGGAGAATGATTGTAAAGATTTACAAAGAATATGTTTAGGTCGTTTCCTCTCTAACTGGGAGGTTTTGGGACTGATTGGTGGGATTGCTGTGGACGAAGTACACACGGAGATACACTGGTAAGAGCTAATGAGGTTTAACCATGTATCAGCTCATTTAAATATCTCACGTTACTGTATTGTGTCTACAGTTAACTTCATTTAATATTGTACGTGGAGTTTTCTTTTGCAGGGTTCAAATGTTCCACCAGAACCAGTTCCTTCCTGAGACTATTTAGCAGAGCCACCGTCGCTACGTCCAGAGCTTAGCGCCGCCCAAGACCACTGTGATTGGTTTAAAGAAATGCAAACAACTCAGCTGCATCTGTGGTGAAGACAGACCTTATTGCACAGCGCTGTGGAGATAGAGCTGGCAATGTGAGACTAATGCAGAACATGTACCTGGAATAAAAGTACCTTGTTATTGCCGACAGCCAGTAAGTACTTCAGCAGTCATACATCACCCTGTATACAGATGCTTATCTCTCTTCCATAACATCCACACACGCACACACACACACACACACACACACACACACACACACACACACACACACACACACACACGAAGTGCGTGGCAGTATCTTTGCGGGGACCCGTCATTGACATAATACATTCCCTAGCCCCTTACCCTAACCTTAACCATCACAACTAAATGCCTAACCTTAACCCTTACCCTCACCCTAACCAGAACCTCATTCTAACCCTAATCCTAAAACCAAGTCTTAACCCTCAAACAGACCTTTAACCTTGGGGGGTCCAGCATTTTGGGCCCCACAAGGCTGTGCAGACCCCACAAGTATACTGGACTCCCGGTGTTTGGACCCCACGAATATAGTTAGACAACAACACACACACACACACACACACACACACACACACACACACACATTCACATTCACCTGCCAGATGGAACAGAGCAGCAGGGTACAATAACCAGTTTTGTTGTGGTTATGTGTATTCATTTAACAGTCTTATAGCAGCTGTGGAGATACAGCTGGCAGTGTGAGACATAATGCAGAACATGTGCCTGGAAAAAAAGCACCTTGTTATTGCTGACATCTTTTTCAAGATTGTGGTACTTGCTTGTGGAAACAAGAGCTGAAGAAAGCAGAGAGAGTGAGATTGAGCCAGCGGGACATTGATGGATTGGTCCAACATGGATCATTATGGATACACCGCTGAGAGCTTCAAGGGGGGTGGGGATGAAGGGAAGAAAGTCATCGCCTACAGCTATACCTTTTTAGTGCATAGAATACTAAGCTAATTGTTGGCATGATTTTATAATTCATGTTTTAATGTTAAACATACATAGTGAATCCTTTGGGATTAACTGTATCTGTGGACGGCCTTTGTATCGGTGTACAGGATGGGCGCTGCGAGGGGCACGGGCACAAGAGGACCACTGGTGTGAATAAAACACTTAAAAACCTCCTTAAAAAGCCGGGAACGGTTATATAAAAAAGCTGTTTAAAAGAAGGCCAGATATTAAAAGCAGGTTAAGAGAACCTCTGGACAGGAAGCACAGGACACTGTTTAAATAACAGGTCACCTCCACACCTGCCCTGGCCTCTCTCCTAGAGACATTAGCTATGTAAATAAATAGCTTGGCGTCACAATACAAAAGAAATGCTATCCCAATATTAAAGACCCTTGAGGTCCTTAAAAAGTACACATACCATTACAAATTTGTAATAAGTGCTGTGTTTAAAAGTGTTTTAAAAGGTAAGACAGTGCCACTCAATAAATAACCATTCATTATTTAAGGGTTAGGGTTAAGGTTAGGTGCCTTGAAGTCAACGGTCGCAGAGCTGCCTGGAAGGAGACGTTGGGGGCTTAAAACAGCATCGAGCCTACCTGACCTATAGGCCAGTAACCCTATCCTCAGTGGGGATTTATATTTGCTATATAATGCCCCCCTGCATTGACTTTGAGGACCCTCTAAGGGTCCCGGACCCCCTGTTGAAGATCCCTGTCCTACAGTATACTAAGATCAGCAAAAACGATGCATACAAGCAAGGTTTTAATAGTTAAATGTAGTTTTAAGAGCAACTGTACTCAACACTTCCCTAGGTAAAAGGATTGTGTAAAATAATGGACGTAGCATCCGTGATTTCACCTGCTGGTTTGCGGGGTTTTAAAGCCTCCAGTTTGGGGATACTGGCATCGCCATTTTGGTTTATTGAAACCGGATGTGACGATTTTTGACGAGCGCGTGGAGCCGGGCATAATGACGCGGCCAAGACAGTGTTGTTTATGATGTCGTGGCGCTGCGCTAAGCTAAACACTAAAGAGGAAAAGTCGCTGATTTTTCAACCCTTCTGAAGCGCGTCATCAAGCAGAGAGTTACTAACGGGTAAACACGATCCTCCTGTTACTGGAGGCATTCATCTGCATGTACGGTAGCACAGAAAATTAGGCAAACCTTCTCTTAAGTTACCAGCTAACGCTAGCCGTAGCTAGCTCGGTTGTTTGGCAGAACTCTGAACAACACATTTTTAGGCGATTAAAATGTTGAAGAAGTAAAAACACACAGTGAGATGGTCAAAGGCTAAGATGAAAACACGGACAACAGCCAGAAACACGTTCAGGTCTATTTTAATGTCCACTGTGTTAGCATGGTTAGCATCACTAAAGGCCATTTTTCAGGTTCTGCGGAGGCTCCGCTCAGAGCTTTCTCCGTAGCCTACGTAAGTGGCCTGATGTTTATACTCGTGCGCTGGTGTGTGTGTCGAGCCGGCATGTATGTGTATGTGTGTGTGTGTGTGTGTGTGTGTGTGTGTGTGTGTGGGGTAGAGTGAGTGAGAGAGTGACAGCGATTAGCTTCGGAGTGAGTAGCGACTCTACAGTGATAGTGAGAGAAACAAAGAGTCTCCCCTGTTCTTTCTGACCACGGCGGGAAATCTGTAGCAGGAGAAGTTAACCCTCTCCTTGATATCATGTTGTTTACGGAGAAAGAGAACCAGGAAATGAGTCGGGGGGGAAATGCAATGCTAGCAAGCCACGGCCGAGCTACGTGCGTCACTGTGACGTGTAGTTACATTTTTCCAGAGCTGCACGTCAGGCTACGGCGTAGAAGCAGAGGGGTCTGCGGGGGTACGCCGTCGATTCCACGCAGAAGCATAAAAAGGCCTTAAGCCTCTGTCCTGACTGACAGGTCCTAAAGCATCCCCTGCTTTATCGTCTATTTTAAAATAAATGGGAGTATCATTTACTAAATGAACATCATGCTGTGTTGAAGAAGACTTGAAACTAGCGATTGAGACCATCAACTCATTATGAAAATATTTACTGAGGTAATAAATCAAGAGGGAAGTAGGTCACTTTCTCATAGACTTCTACAGAAACAGACTTCTTCTTGGAGCCAGTGGAGTCGCCCCCTGCTGGAAGTTAGAGAGAATGCAGCTTTAAGGAGCTTCAGCATTGGCTTCAACCTCCAGATTCAGTAGCTTTGTCTATGATAGTCTATGTGTCCTATTTGTAAATGTATTAAATAGATTGACACTGAAACTTGATGTGGTTCTGCAACCGAATTCCAGGGCAACAATTCCCTCGCCAGCCTCAAAGAATTACATTTTCTAAAAATGGGTTAATGAGAATTGGAGATCAATGCAAAGACCCACAAATGGTTTCACTTAAAATCATCTTCCATCAGGTCTCCATTGTGTTTCCGTGCCTCGGGCTAAAACTTACTTACGAATAATTGATGTGGCATTAAAGCTCTGCTGTTGCCAGCACCTAATCGCTCACCAAAAACCCTTGCAGGCTTAGATCAGCACTTTATTCCAAAATATTTCCAAAGGAGCTGATGCTAAGTAGAAGCCAGAGTTGATATATGTATGTGAGTGCAGCATATCCACCCTTCCAATGATTTAATAATCCTGGAGAAACCATGCACATTTATTTTTCAGGTTGCTGTGAGCATTAATGTTTCAGCAGCTGTGACACACTGTGCTTTTTTACTCCCTTTCCAATTACAGACCCAATGACCCTGCAACACATGCACACTTTTTCAGGCTGCAGGAAAATAGCTCAGCTATAAAAACTAAAAAAATGTAAACCTTAGCTATGATTACAAGGCTTATACTGCCTTGTGTGACATTATATTAATCATTCATCATGTTGTGAAAGCCTAAAAGGATTCATCTTCCAAAGATTATATTTATTGTGAAGCACATATGTTTTGGCCTCCCCTGAAAACACCCACATAACCCCGAAAATCCACCAGGCACAGATGCGCTGTCATCCGGTCATCCGCCAGGCATCTTACCACACCAGGAGCGCCAGAAGCGGAGTGTTTTGCCTGCCCGACTTGAGCTCAAGCTCTTCCACTCCCTGCCAGGCCTGTTGAACGCCCCATGGCGCCGTCAAAAATAGCCCTGGCGCGTAATTTAGGTAGAGGGGAGAGACTTTTCTGGGTCGCTTCTACGATGTGCTGCAACGTGGCTCGTAGAATCACAAACAATGTCTTGAGTGGCAGCTAATGCTGTCAGCGGCAACGCCGCGCAGCGGCAACGCGGACGCAGACGCAACGCAGACGCAACACAGACGCAACGCTTTTCTTTCAGTTTCTCATCATCACATACCCTTCACCATACCAAGAGATTAACATGGTTGTATTTCAGTTAGTCTAATAGCTGGTTTGATTTGCATTGAGAGATGATTTCATGGAAAGTACCCCATGCCAATCTCTAGGTATGGTGAAGGGTATGAGATGATGTGGGGGTATGGTGAAGGGTATGTGATGATGTGGGGGGATATGGTGAAGGGTATGTGATGATGTGGGGGGATATGGTGAAGGGTATGTGATGATGTGGGGGTATGGTGAAGGGTATGAGATGATGTGGGGGGTATGGTGAAGGGTATGTGATGATGTGGGGGGATATGGTGAAGGGTATGTGATGATGTGGGGGGTATGGTGAAGGGTATGTGATGATGTGGGGGGTATGGTGAAGGGTATGTGATGATGTGGGGGGGTATGGTGAAGGGTATGAGATGATGTGGGGGGTATGGTGAAGGGTATGTGATGATTTTGTGGGGTAAATGGTGAAGGGGATGTGATGATGGGGGGGTATGGTGAAGGGTATGTGATGATGTGGGGGGGTATGGAGAAGGGTATGTGATGATGGGGGGGTATGGTGAAGGGTATGTGATGATGGGGGGGGTATGGTGAAGGGTATGTGACTGATGGGGGGGTATGGTGAAGGGTATGTGATGATGGGGGGGTATGGTGAAGGGTATGTGATGATGTGGGGGTATGGTGAAGGGTATGTGATGATGTGGGGGGTATGGTGAAGGGTATGTGATGATGTGGGGGGGGTATGGTGAAGGGTATGTGATGATGTGGGGGGTATGGTGAAGGGTATATGATGATGTGGGGGTATGGTGAAGGGTATGTGATGATGTGGGGGGGTATGGTGAAGGGTATGTGATGATGTGGGGGGGTATGGTGAAGGGTATGTGATGATGGGGGGACCAAGGGAACTTTATCAGGATCATACTATCCTGGATCCATGAAATAACTGGCCTTTCAAAATAAAAGTCTGCCTGCCTCTATGGGAATCTAACATAGGGGTGTACTGACTTATGCCCCCTGTATTTTAAGGAAGAACATTTATTTATTTACGATACATTATTCATTCACAAAGAAAATTGGTGTCCTTAAAGATTGGATTTTTTTAATTAAGGCATTCTTTTTTGGGGTTCGGCTGAATCCTGAACCCCCTGGTTGAGATTCTGCTGAGTCCTCGTCCCGTCCTCAGTCCATGAACACAGTCAACACATTAATGAAGTAAACAGTGACTGTCCTTCCTTTGCTGTACCTGAAGTTGCTGCATTTTGGCTGCTGTCTTGTCATGGTCCGCTGACCGTGACCCTGGCCTTCCCTTATAGTGTGTGTGTGTGTGTGAATGTACATTTTGTGTTTTTTCCTTTTGGTGTGCTTGGTGTGTTTTGGTTTGGCCTCCCTCTGTGTTTTGCCTGTCCCTCATGCTCTAGAAGTCACAGGTGGGCGTGGTCATGGGAGCTTCCGCTGTCACACCTGAGGCTCATCACACCACTCAGCACTCCTGTTCCTGATCATCTATCAACTCCCCGTATAAGCCAGGCCAACCTTCCAGTCTCCGCCGGATCGTTGAATAAACCAGTATGATAACACGCCAGCCAACCTAGTAACCGTCACTTTTGAGAATCACCTTTTTTTTGCTAACTTGTCTTTGTCCTGTCTCACCTCAGCCAACCACCTCGCCCTGTGCCGGAAACCTGACCAACCTACCTGCACCGCTAGACCCAGACTTCTGGAGCCCGGACCCCATTCCCTTTCTCTGACTCATCCGAACCACCTGCCTCCCGGACCACATTCTGCCTTTTCTGTTCAATAAAATCACCTTTTATTGCAACTACCTCTGGTCTGCGTCTGAGTTCTGGTCACCGGTCCTGACATGTCTGTAGATTCTTTCATGCACAACGTGTAGCTGGACTTGAATGGCCTTCTTTTGACTGAAAGTACTGCCGTACCGCGCGCGGTGCAAGCGTAGGGTTCGGTGGAAAAAAATATTTGGCCGAATCCGGGATTCGGTGCATTCCTAATTATTTCTAATACTGCTTTAAAAAAATCTATTGTTGATTTCATTCCTTTTATCCTAACTCCCGTATTCCTTCACTATGGTTTCATCTCGTTAGTTGTTTTGTATTACATTTTGTATGACTGCTTGTTGAGCACCTTTCTTTAATGTTTTTGTATTTATTTTATTGAGGCAGATCATGTCTGTGTGTGTGATTGTGTGCGTGTGTGTCTGTCTGTCTCTGTCTGTGTGTGTGTGTGATTGTGTGTGTGTCTGTCTGTCTGTGTGTGTGCATGTGTGTCTGCGCGTGTGGGTGTCTCCCTGTGTGTGCGTGTGTGTGTCTGTCTGTCTCTGTCTGTGTGTGTGCGCGTGCGTGCATGTGTGTGCGCGTGCGTGTGTCTCTGTGTGTGTGTGTGTGTGTCTCTTCGACTGGAAAGCACTTCTGTTGTTTTAAACGTGTTATATAAACACAGATGACTTGACTTGCTAATGATTTAAAAACTGAAATACAGTACATGCATTTTCATCTTAAATATTAAACCTGCAAAAAATATAGCTGAAGTAGAAATAAAATATTTTTCATCCTTATTTTTCTTTCCCCACCATCTGGCTTGGTGAAAACTCTGATTGTTTTATGTATCATGAAGCCATAGGGCCGTGGGGCCATAGGGCCGTGGGAACATAGGGCCGTGGGGCCATAGGGCCGTGGGAACATAGGGCCGTGGGGCCATAGGGCCGTGGGAACATAGGGCCGTGGGGCCATAGGGCCGTGGGGCCATAGGGCCGTGGGGCCATAGGGCCGTGGGAACATAGGGCCGTGGGGCCATAGGGCCGTGGGAACATAGGGCCGTGGGACCATAGGGCCGTGGGAACATAGGGCCGCGGGGCCATTGGGCCGTGGGAACATAGGGCCGTGGGAACATAGGGCCGTGGGGCCATAGGGCCGTGGGGCCATAGGGCCGTGGGAACATAGGGCCGTGGGAACATAGGGCCGTGGGGCCATAGGGCCGTGGGAACATAGGGCCGTGGGGAACATAGGGCCGTAGGGAACATAGGGCATGGGGACCATTGGGCCGCGGGGAACATTGGGCCGCGGGAACATAGGGTTGCAGGAACATTGGGCCGCGGGGACATTGGGGCCGCGGGAACATAGGGGCCACAGGGGCCATAGGGGCCGTGGGACCATTGGGCCGTGGGAACATAGGGCTGTGGGGCCACTGGGCTGTGGGAACATAGGGCCGTGGGGCCATTGGAGACCATTGGGGCGGGAACATAGGGCCGTGGGAACATAGGGCCGTGGGAACATAGGGCCGTGGGGCCACTGGGCTGTGGGAACATAGGGCTGACCCCAAATAAACACAGCAGAGACCACAGCTAGCTCAGACCTGCAGTTTAAAGTTACAGTTAAAAATGAAAACAGAAATAAACAAGTTTGGGGATTTCTCTGCAATTCTAATCGACCATTACCATTACATTTCATTTTACCATTTACAACCTTCAGCTCTGCTGGGCCATAAAGTCAAGTATGAACTATGGATGACTTCACTGAAAGGGTTACGGCCTTCTAATCTAACCCTCTCAGTATTCAGCTGCTAATGATCACACGGGAAGGGCTGCAACTAATGATGCAATCAATCGATTGTCTATAAAATAATGATAAATGTGGATCAGTGTTTCCCAAAAAAGCCCAAGATGACGTTAGGTCTGGGCAATATATGGTAACACTTTACTTGAAGGTATCGACATAATCGTGACATGACACTGTCATAACTATGACATGACACTGTCATGAATGTGTCATAAACATTATAAACAAGTCATAAACGTCTATGACTTCTGTCATTAAGTGTCATTCGGTTTTGGCATTGACAAGTTGACATTGTTTGGGTTGTCTTTGTAATGACAACTTGACATTAATCAAAGTGACATTACCAGAAGTTGTGTCCTTATTAAGACAACTTGACATTTTCATGCCATGGGAAACACTTTACTTGAAGTCATTGTGACAGGATGACACAATGACTTCAAGTAAAGTGTTTCCCCATGGCATGAAAAATGTCACTTCATGATTTTTTTTAACATTAATATGAGTCCCCCAGCCTGCCTATGGCCCCCCCAGTGGCTAGAAATGGTGATAGGTGTAAACCGAGCCCTGGGTATCCTGCTCTGCCTTTGAGAAAATGAAAGCTCAGATGGGCCGATCTGGAATCTTCCCTTTATGACGTCATAAGGGGAAAGGTTACCTCCCCTTTCTCTGCTTTGCCCGCCCAGAGAATTTGGCCCCCCATGAGAGAGAGAGACATCATGGCTTTCAAAGGAGCGAAGTGGCACCTGGTCAAGGCCACACCCCCACCCTCCACCTTGCCCCCCCTCCTCAATAGCTACAGACACAGAAATGGCACATCCTAAGGAAGGCTCATTGTGGGACTGGCTCTATAAAAGAGACTTCAGATACAGTATTAGGGGACCTCTAAGGTCTATATAAAAAGAGACTTCAGATACAGTATTAGGGGACCACTAAGGTCTATATAAAGAGACTTCAGATACAGTATTAGGGACCACTAAGGTCTATATAAAGAGACTTCAGATACAGTATTAGGGGGACCACTAAGGGCTCTATAAAAGAGACTTCAGATACAGTATTAGGGGACCACTAAGGCCTATATAAAAGAGACTTCAGATACAGTATTAGGGGACCACTAAGGTCTATATAAAGAGACTTCAGATACAGTATTAGGGGACCACTAAGGTCTATATAAAAGAGACTTCAGATACAGTATTAGGGGACCACTAAGGTCTATATAAAAGAGACTTCAGATACAGTATTAGGGGGACCACTAAGGTCTATATAAAAGAGACTTCAGATACAGTACTAGGGGAGCACTAAGGCCTATATAAAAGAGACTTCAGATACAGTATTAGGGGACCACTAAGGTCTATATAAAAGAGACTTCAGATACAGTACTAGGGGAGCACTAAGGCCTATATAAAAGAGACTTCAGATACAGTATTAGGGGACCACTAAGGTGATTATACATGTCAAATCAGCCAAAATGAAGGCCGACGGCCCCTTGGATAAACGACGGCACGGAGCACACCGAACAGACTCAAGTCACCAACCTTGCCAGACGGCTCGGTGTGTCTCCTCTATTACAGGAACTGCGGTCAGAGGAACTTAATAATCCCCAAATTGGTCCAGTTGCAACACAAGAAAAAAAGAAAAAACTGCGAAAATCCCTCCGGTCGGAAAGCGGGTAATGATACAACCTGTTTCACAGCCTGAATATGAAAACTCTCCACTTCTTCTGGGGGAGTCTTAGAGTCTCAGAGTCAAACAAATCTGCCATATTCTGCTTTGAATGTCAGATAATTGCCTTTTTAAAAACACACTTTATTGTGTTTTTGGTTTGGCGCAAAACTAGGC
The DNA here is from genome assembly GCF_031162955.1 of Sander vitreus. Taxonomy (NCBI): domain Eukaryota; kingdom Metazoa; phylum Chordata; class Actinopteri; order Perciformes; family Percidae; genus Sander; species Sander vitreus. The sequence continues at coordinate 36,090,404 of NC_135859.1, forward strand.
AGGCCAAAATGTATTGTGAACCCAAAATGATATACGGGCTGGATCTACATTTGCAAGAGGCTGGATTTGAGTTGGCGATTAATCAATGAATCTTTGCAGCCCTACACGCAGGCCGAGTGCGGAGACAGCAGGGTAGGAAGGACTGGATGAACACGAGGTCCCCCCCATTAACTGTGACTGCGAGTTGGCTGGACCGGGGCAGGATTGTAAAGTACTGCACCAAGAAGCCCTCGGCTACAGGAGGAAAACATCGCTCAGCATTTCTTAATTATTTAAAACTCCCACCCACCATGGGCTATTTTTTCTCCACTCTGTGTAAGTCTTCTCTTTAAAAGGCGTTGGTGCACGCTTCCTGTATCAGACATCATGTGCAGAACAGTGACTCAGGATGCCTGTTCACTAACACTCGTATAGTATAGTCGACTAATCGGCTAGTTGATTTAATTGACAGATCTGTAACACTGAGTTTCTCTACACAGAATCATGCAAAAGCTTCACTTTAAATCTTGTGTTTACCAGAGATGTGCTCTCCGGAGTTTCTTAGCAATAAATCAGTCAGCATGAAAAAGCATAAAATACAAATTAATGGACTAAAGAAAAGGTGCTTCCTTTTTGTCGAGTAGCTGACTAATCATTTCATTTCATTAGTTATTTTGGTCTATTAGACTAAGATTTCTTTTTTGCATTAGTCATTTATTTAAAACCTTTATCATGCTGAGTGATTTTCTGAAGAAAAGTCTAAACACATCTCAGGGAGTTAAAAGGGGACAAAAGATGACAAAAAGGCGACAATAAGATGACAAAAAGTCAACAAAAAGGTGACAAAAAGGCGTCAAATAGGCGACAAATAGGCGACAAAAAGGCAACAAAAAGGCAACAAAAAGGTGACAAAAAGGTGTCAAATAGGCGACAAATAGGCAACAAAAAGGTGACAAAAAGGGGACAAAAGGCAGCGAAAAAGGTGACAAATAGGCGTCAAAAAGGCGACAAATAGGCAACAGATAGGCGACAAATAGGCAACAGATAGGCAACAAAAAGGTGACAAAAAGGCGTCAAAAAGGCGTCAAATAGGCAACAAATAGGCAGCGAAAAAGGTGTCAAAAAGGCGACAAAAAGACGACAAAAAGGCGACAAAAAGACGACAAAAAGGCAGCGAAAAAGATGACAAAAAGTCAACAAAAAGTCAACAAAAAGGCGTCAAAAAGGTGTCAAAAAGGCGTCAAAAAGGCGTCAAAAAGGCGACAAAAAGGCAGCGAAAAAGATGACAAAAAGTCAACAAAAAGTCAACAAAAAGGCGTCAAAAAGGTGTCAAAAAGGCGTCAAAAAGGTGTCAAAAAGGCGACAAAAAGGCAGCGAAAAAGATGACAAAAAGACAACAAAAAGTCAACAAAAAGGCGTCAAAAAGGTGTCAAAAAGGCGACAAAAAGGTGTCAAAAAGGCGACAAAAAGGTGTCAAAAAGGCATCAAAAAGGCGACAAAAAGACGACAAAAAGGCAGCGAAAAAGATGACAAAAAGGCAACAAAAAGTCAACAAAAAGGCAACAAATAGACGTCAAATAGGCAACAAATAGGTGACAAAAAGGCAGAAACTTCTAAACACATCTCTGGTAGTGGCTGGGTAGCTCAGTTGGTAGAGCTGGCGCGCACACATATAGAGGTTTACTCCTCGACGCAGCGGCTGCAGGTTTGACTCCGACCTGCGGCCCTTTGCTGCATGTCATTCCCCCTCTCTCCCCTTTCATGTCTTCATCTGTCCTATCAATAAAGGCATAAAAATGCCCCAAAGAATAATCTTAAAAAAAAAAACACACACATCTCTGGTAAAAACAAGATTTAAAGTGGAGGTTTTGCAGGATTCTTTGTGGAGAAACTCAGTTTTACAGATCTGTTGATTTAGAATATCTTTAGTCGATGACACAGCCCTACTTTTAGGCCTGTGTCATCGACAAATGATGCGTGTTTTCAGTCCGACCGTGGCGTTGACAGGGACCATCTGTGGACCGTTTCTACAACACACTGTTGGCGTGGCTGCAGGTCCCGCATTGCTGGAGAACAAACAGGAAGGAGCATCCAGTGGCCAACAAGCAACGTGCTGTTATCCTGCCATCGCTGTCCAACTCCGCTGTGTTTCCTATTCTTAAATCAGCACACGTATGAGCAGTCCATATCTTATACATCCTAAAAATTGATTGGTTCGATTCATTTTATAAATGATTGATATTCATAGTGTGTAGTCATGTTTTGAATGGTGCTTTATAAATAAAGCTTGATTGATTGATCATCAGAATATACGTTATTAATCCCCGTCAGGGGAAATTGTTAAGTCGCAGTTGCTCACAGTAACATTTGAGGCAAAAATAAGAGAAACTGATATCCTATAGGTCTCCTTTTCCAGTCATCATCATCAAATTCAGCAGAATAATGTCAGCCAACCAACATTTCCTCAGGCATTTTTGATGTCACTCTTTTGTCCATGCCTTTATTTTAGCTCTACAGCAGCTGTCGGACACGGATCGCTTAATTAAGGCGCCCAGAAAGAGCCTTCAGCGAGGCTGCTGATGGTGATTCATCCCAGTATGCCCCCAGGGGGAGGAGGCGGGGAAGAGGTGGTGACTTTGAGAACTGGCTGCTGATGTGTCGGCCATTCATGCTCCTTCAATTTCCTCCCATCTTATCTTATCTCAGAAACCAGTGCGCCCAGACAGTGGCATTAAATCAGCCCTGTAGTAACGACACTATGCGTCAATTCCCTTCTAACAAGATGTAAGCTGCAGCTGGCTGTCTGCTGAGATAAGGTTCTTAACGAAAGCTGCAAAGATGAATCTATCGTTTCCTTAACGTGATGAAAAGGTATAGCACATCTCAAGTTCCCAAGTTAAAGGGTAATACTGTTTTTTCAACCTGGACCTTATATGTTCCTATGTTTCTGTGTCTACGTGACTGATGGGAACAACTATCTTTGACATTGGTCCAGTATTAAGCGAGATCGCTGCAGTCGGCAGCGGAGAAACAAGCTAAAGTGCTCGTTTTGCTGCTGACAGACTCAGATTATTATTCTAAGTGTCTGACAACATTATGGAAAGGATCCCTACAGAGATAGACCTTTAAAACATCTTTGAGACCTTTCTGTTTAACCAGAAACAGCTCTGAAGTCGCTAACACTAAACCCACCAGACTCCATTTAAATAATCAGTACTTTTAGCGTGTATAGAGCCAGCATATTTTCACATGTAAATCAGTAAACTATGTGTTTATTTCAACCAAAACTAGAGTTGTGATGGTTGGAAAAGTGGAAAGACGACCCAAAACGGCTTTTCATAGTTTTATTTTGTTTCTGTCGACTTTGAATGAAGTGTATTTTACGATGCTAAAATTACTGTTTATTTGCATGGAGTCTGGTGGGTTTAGCGAACACAGTTTCACAGATGTTTTTATGTTTAAAAAAAGGATCTTACTATTTAACTAAAAGGTCTATCTCTGTAAGGATCCTTTCATAATGTTGTCAGACACTTAGAATATTAATCTGAGCCTGTCAGCAGCAACAACAGAACTTTGCATTGAATGTGAGGACCCCCTAGGGGTCACGGACCCCCTGTTGAAGATCCCTGCCATAGGGGATGAAGAGGAGTAAGTAAGTAAGTAACTTGGGAACTTGAGATGTGCTACCTTGGATTTTGTGTTTAGCACTCGAGACGAGAATCTCCATTGTTGAAGCACAAACTCATGAAATCGATTAGTTGTCAACTATTAAAATGGATTGCCAACTAGACTTGAAAAAGCAACATCCTGCACTCTGCTCCTCCATCCATCCACCCATTTCGGCCGCTTGTACCCTGCACTCTGCTCCTGCTCAGCGAAACGTTAGTAGCATCAATAAACTGGGGTGCTGAGCAAGAGCAGGGAGTAGGACACTGCATGAAAAGTGGGATTTTCGTCAGTAAGCGTCATTGTAGATTGTCGTGGAAGTTCAGGTTTACGACTGTAAACGGCAATTTACAGGCAACACCGAAAACTGCCGTTAATTGTCGGACATTGACGTGGGCCTGGCTTGGCAGTTGGCCCCCCATTACCCCCCCTCCCCCTAATTCTACGGGAGGCTTTAACATGTAAATGAAAAAACGCTGTGAGCTATACAAGTGCAAATCAGGGTAGCAGCAGGGAGAGTTTTACCCCAGGTGACATTTTTCTAAAAGGTATTAACTTCATTTTAAGATAATCTCTGGTATAAATAGATCAGGCTCAATACAGCCTAATTGTAGACGCTTACATTTTAGCTTGAATTGATTTATTTAATGAAAGTATGCTAGATTAATTACTGCCTTTTTCAAGTCCGACATTTGACCAACGCACCTGCAGCGAAGAAGTGCTGGATGTGGGAATCTTTTCTTCCCAAAGTTATTTTTTATGGAAAGAAAAGTAAAACTGAAGATCTTTGAGTTGTGGACAAAACAAGACATTTGAGGACGTCATTTGGGGCTTTTTGGGAAACACTGATCCACATTTTTCACCATTTTCTGACATTTTAGGCTACGTTCACACCGCAAGTCTTGCTCAGATCTGATTTGTTGTTTAGCTGTTCCCATGACCTTTTAAAACATGGCCTGTATCAGATTCCAGTGTGAACTGTTTGCGGTTTTGAACTGACCCGCATGCCCAAAAGACCAATACCAATGACATCAGACGCTGTTGCACTAACGTTAGGGAGGTTATGGAGGAAGGAAGCATTTTGGCTTTTATTTCAAAATGTTTGTGTAATGGCAGCCGTAACATGAATTAGCATACGTACACTAATGAGGTCTAACACCTCCCTCTCCCTCCATTGACCTGCTCCATCACTCTTCTCCATGTTGTAGCCTCGTCTAGTTCTTAATGTTACCGTCTGTGTCTCGGGCTGACTCCCGCTGGCGCATAATTGTGACAAATGTCGATGTAGATTGACGTAGAAGTCGCATCAAATCCTCCTCGGCTGTTCACACTGCGGCCGCATTGAAATAAATCAGACCTGGGTCTGATTCAGGACCACATATGGAAGTGGTCTAAAAAGCCGACCTGGGTCTAAGATTTGAGTGTTCACGCTACTTCTGAAGAAGTCTGACCTGGTCACTTGACCCCAAAAAATCAGATTTGGGCCACGTTTGCCTGCAGTCTGAACGTAGCCTTAGAGACCAAACTACCACAATGCACAACAATCCATACATTAATCCACGATGAAAATAATCATTACTTTCAGCCCTATTCTTAACATATAAAGAAACAAGGCAGGTTTCCCATCGATCCCTCAGTGTGACGGTGATGATTCTGTCTCTTAATGCCTCAGCTGCCTGATATCTGACCCCCCCTCTTGTCCCACCAGCAGACGAGCAGGTACAACACCCCCGGGTGCTTTTAGCGGCTCTCTGTTGGCAAACGAGAGCCTGTTCGAACTGGAAACACTGCTACACTTACAATGAGCTTTTGGCCAGACTTCTGAAACAAAACCCCCTGTTGGGAAGCTCGGCTATGTTTCTTGAAATATGTAAAGTTGGTTTATTATGGCTACATTTACACTAGTACGTTTTTTGTTTTTAAGCGCCGTTTTGAGACAAAAACGATCTCTGTCAACTAGAGGGTGACAATTTTTCGGGACTATCGCAGGTCACAGTATTCCCGCAGTATTCCCGCGGGAGTCCCGCAGTACGGGAGTGTTGGTAACGTAGAGCATATATCAACGGGAGCGGGCGGGAGCAGGACGGAGAAATGGATTTGAGTGTGAGAAGATCTCCATTAGGAATTACGTAATATATGTTACCTAGGCCTGCAGGTAATGCCTGTTACCTAGACCTGCAGGTAATACATGTTACCTAGACCTGCAGGTAATACATGTTACCTAGACCTGCAGGTAATACATGTTACCTAGACCTGCAGGTAATACATGTTACCTAGACCTGCAGGTAATACATGTTACCTAGGCCTGCAGGTAATGCATGTTACCTAGACCTGCAGGTAATACATGTTACCTAGACCTGCAGGTAATACATGTTACCTAGACCTGCAGGTAATGCCTGTTACCTAGACCTGCAGGTAATACATGTTACCTAGACCTGCAGGTAATACATGTTACCTAGACCTGCAGGTAATACATGTTACCCTAGGCCTGCAGGTAATACATGTTACCTAGGCCCTGCAGGTAATGCATGTTACCTAGGCCTGCAGGTAATACATGTTACCTAGACCTGCAGGTAATACATGTTACCTAGACCTGCAGGTAATACATGTTACCTAGACCTGCAGGTAATACATGTTGCCCTAGGGCCTGCAGGTAATACATGTTACCCTAGACCTGCAGGTAATACATGTTACCTAGGCCTGCAGGTAATACATGTTACCTAGACCTGCAGGTAATACATGTTACCTAGACCTGCAGGTAATGCCTGTTACCTAGACCTGCAGGTAATACATGTTACCTAGACCTGCAGGTAATACATGTTACCTAGACCTGCAGGTAATACATGTTACCTAGACCTGCAGGTAATACATGTTACCTAGACCTGCAGGTAATACATGTTGCCTAGACCTGCAGGTAATACATGTTACCTAGACCTGCAGGTAATACATGTTACCTAGACCTGCAGGTAATGCATGTTACCTAGACCTGCAGGTAATACATGTTACCTAGGCCTGCAGGTAATGCATGTTACCTAGACCTGCAGGTAATACATGTTACCCTAGACCTGCAGGTAATACATGTTACCTAGGCCTGCAGGTAATACATGTTACCTAGGCCTGCAGGTAATACATGTTACCTAGACCTGCAGGTAATACATGTTACCCTAGACCTGCAGGTAATACATGTTACCTAGACCTGCAGGTAATACATGTTACCTAGACCTGCAGGTAATACATGTTACCTAGACCTGCAGGTAATACATGTTACCTAGACCTGCAGGTAATACATGTTACCCTAGGCCTGCAGGTAATACATGTTACCTAGACCTGCAGGTAATACATGTTACCTAGACCTGCAGGTAATGCATGTTACCTAGGCCTGCAGGTAATACATGTTACCTAGACCTGCAGGTAATACATGTTACCCTAGACCTGCAGGTAATACATGTTACCTAGACCTGCAGGTAATACATGTTACCTAGACCTGCAGGTAATACATGTTACCTAGGCCTGCAGGTAATACATGTTACCAAGGCCTGCAGGTAATACATGTTACCTAGGCCTGCAGGTAATACATGTTACCTAGACCTGCAGGTAATACATGTTACCTAGACCTGCAGGTAATGCATGTTACCTAGACCTGCAGGGTAATACATGTTACCCTAGGGCCTGCAGGTAATACATGTTACCTAGACCTGCAGGTAATACATGTTACCTAGGCCTGCAGGTAATGCCTGTTACCTAGACCTGTAGGTAATGCCTGTTACCAAGGCCTGCAGGTAATACATGTTACCTAGGCCTGCAGGTAATACATGTTACCTAGGCCTGCAGGTAATGCCTGTTACCTAGGCCTGCAGGTAATACATGTTACCTAGACCTGCAGGTAATACATGTTACCTAGGCCTGCAGGTAATACA
>NC_135859.1:36107965-36115465 GCF_031162955.1 Sander vitreus
TGAACCTGCTAAACCACCTGTGCTACCCTCCCCCTACCCCTAACCTGTCTCAAATAAGACCCTCATCATTTGGGACACTCAGTTTTTGGAAAATAATTTGGGAAACTAAACTGCACGTAAGCCTGACAAGTAACCCAAAAGACAAAGCCACACAATGACACCGTACAGCCTTCTTTTCTGACTCTAAAACCGTTATGTTGTACATATTTGTTAGGTTATAGTGTCTTAAACTCTTACATATTTCTTATTGGATTATATCTATTCCAGTGGTGTAGTCTAATGTAATGTAGTGGGTGTACTGTACTGTATATTGGCCAGAATTTGCCTTTTGGGGGGGTCCGGGTGTCCTCCCCTAGGGAAGTTTTGAGCATCAGCAACTTCATTTTCTGCATTTGGATACGCTTTTAATGCACCAATTTACGGTGGAAATATCTTTATTTACTCTACGTGAAGAAGAAAAACACAGATGACAGTTCAAAATATATAAATATATAATGGAAAGTATGTTGTTGCGTGTCATTGGGCATTTTTAAGTGGGTATATGGAAATCCTGGAGCTTTCTTAGTGGGTATACTACGTATATATACCTGCGTATCACGTAGACTACACCACTGAAGTAACCCAAAAGACAAGGCCACACAATGACACCGTACAGCCTTCTTTTCTTACTGTAAAACCGTTATATTGTACATATTTGTTATTGGATTATATCTATTCTACATGTATGTTGTTGTCTTTTGCAGTACTTTGCTTTATTGTTTATTTGCTTTTTTTTAAACCCTCCTGTTGTCCTCGTTTACAGAAACTTTCTATATCAGAGCTATGACAAAAGAACGTTGAAAAAAGTGACAAATGTTGAAAAAAAGCTACAAAAAAAGCAGGAAAAAAAAATCCACAAAAACATGTTTTTTAAGGACCAAAAAAATCGGAAAAAGTGACAAAAAAAACATCGCCAAAGGTGACAAAAACACTGTGATACGGGCATCGGATTGTTCTTTGTGTAATAATCTATGTTTTTTGTATCTGTCCCTATTCAAATAAACAGAAATAAATAAAAAAACGTTTTAAAAAAGTGAGAAAAAAACATCGGAAAAAGAAACAAATATTTGTTTTTAAAAATTGACAAAAACATAATTAAAAAAACTCCCGAAAATTGGAATAAAATCGACAAAAACGTTGAGAAAAGTGTAGAAAAATAACAACAAAATGTTGAAATTTCGACCCAGAAAAACCCAAAGTTGCAGGTCGACGGGAATACAACACAAAGGTTGATACGTTTACTGTTCTTTATAAGTCATGGGCACAACAGTAAGAAATAGTGATAGACCGATTTTATCGGCCGTCCGATATTTTGGGCCGATATTTGCGTTTTTACGTGCATCGGCATTGGCTGATACGCGGCTGCTGCGTTCGCCGATAGTTTTTCCCGGCATTATTTACAGACGGGCGTCCACAGGCAGCTCTGCGTTGCTGGAGACGCTGCAGTTCACGTGCAGACCGTGCACTGCCCCTCCCCCACTAGCAGAGTGCTGGTGCTGGAAGCCTGGCAGGCTTTCTGGTGCTGGAAGCCTGGCAGGCTTTCTGGTGCTGGAAGCCTGGTAGGCTTTCTGGTGCTGGAAGCCTGGCAGGCTTTCTGGTGCTGGAAGCCTGGCAGGCTTTCTGGTGCTGGAAGCCTGGCAGGCTTTCTGGTGCTGGAAGCCTGGCAGACTTTCTGGTGCTGAAAGCCTGGCAGGCTTTCTGGTGCTGGAAGCCTGGCAGGCTTTCTGGTGCTGGAAGCCTGGCAGGCTTTCTGGTGCTGGAAGCCTGGCATGCTTGCTGGTGCTGGAAGCCTGGCATGCTTGCTGGTGCTGGAAGCCTGGCAGGCGTTCTGGTGCTGGAAGCCTGGCAGGCTTTCAGCACCATAAATTACAACTCAAGCACTTTATTTCAATGGCTACTTTTCAGGTTCATTGTTTTCTTAAATTATTTAAATGTGTTGACAAAGGACATTTTGTGATGACCTGATTATACCTGTCTTATATATATAATATATATATGTGTGTGTGTGTGTGTGTGTGTGTGTGTGTGTGTGTCCGCAGACAATGCCTCATCAAGGCTGTGTTGTAGATGTTGATGAAAGCCTTTCACCCTTGCACAGTTAACCATATGCGGTGCACCCATCCATATGATGCACATTGCACACATCATTTGGGGGATATGAATGTAAGATGATTGCAGAAGTGGCACTGATCTGTGTTTTTTCAGGAACATGAGGTGGAAAAGATGTTCACCCTCAAGAGTGGCCGGCTCCCCTCTGCTGACGTCAAAAACATCATCTTCTTCGTCCGTCCCAGACTGGAGCTCATGGACATCATTGCTGAGAATGTATTCAGGTCTGTTTATGCGTCTTATTTTCAACATTCACAATATAAACAGCAGGGCTGGGTTTCCCCTCTAAGGCTGCGTTCACAAACCAAAACCAGAGTTGTGATGGTTGGGACAGTCCAAAGACAACCCAAAACGTCTTTACATAGTTTTATGTTGTTTCTGTCGACTTTGAATCTTTTCTCCTTAGAAATCCTTTCCATAATGTTGTCAGACACTTAGAATATTAATCTTAGCCTTTCAGCGGCAAAACGAGCACTTTTAGTGGACATAAATACAAGCTGGACAATCGTCCTGTTAACTCACATTGTAGCTTGTTTCTCCGCTGCCGACTGCAGCGATCTCGCTAAATACTGGACCAATGTCAGAGATAGTTGTTCCCATCAGTCACTTTGCATACTCCCAACCTCCCAACACACACACACACACACATATATACACACACACACACACACACACACACACACACACATACATATGCCAGCCCTGCTATTCTATAAAGAGATTGCCGCAGTATAAGACTTGTTTTTGGAGTCAGTGGAGTCGCTCCGTGCTGGAAATCAGAGAGGATGCAGCTTTGAGGAGCTTCAGCGTTGGGCTTCACGTTTCAGACCTGGAAGTTGCCGTTATAGACCTTTTTCACGGCAGACATGTTGACGTGTCATAGTAGGAACAGCCCAGGTGTATTCAGAACCATTAATGATGGCTGCGTTCCCCTTAGGAGAGGTCCTGGTGGTGTTCATGCTGACTCACTGAAGTAGCTCACTGGGACACTAGATGGAACTGAGCCATCGTTGAGGTTATCAGGTTCAGCTGAGCTCTTCCTACTACGACAAGTCAACGTGTCTGCTGTGATAAAAGGTCCAAATGCTCTGACCAAAACGTGACTCTACACTATTTAACAGCCTTTACAAAAATACTTTGTGGAAAATTCAGATTGTATTAAGAAATGAGACACAAAAAAATAGGAAAATATAGGGTCCAGGTTGAAAGAAACAGTAGTTACCTTAAAATGTGCTATTTATTTAACATGAACACACAATAAAATGCAGCTCTACAGACTTTAGAGTCAGTGAGTTTTGAGACATTTCATTCAGATATCTGGCGGGGACAGAGGGAACCCTTTTAAAATGGCCAGGCCAGTTTTCCCCTCGCCAAAGTGTAGCCTCACTTTGGAGCGTTACTTAACCCCGTTCACGACAAGCTCGCATGACATCGCTACCAATGGATTCCTTTAAGTCTTTTAGTTTCACATGATACAGACAAACAATCGATTCTGGATTTATTAATGGATCATTGATCATTGTTTTAAGTCTATAGTGTATATACAGTAGTTTATATACTATATATATATATACGTACTACTATTATTCTGTTTATATAAGGTTGTTTATTGTGTGAATATGTTTGTTATTATTATTATAACTAATAATTTTTTTTCTATTTCTTATACTTGATGTATATATTTCTCCTATGTCTAGTTAATGTGTATTTGTGTTATTCTGATGTGTGTAAATGTCTTCTCTGAGCTGCTGTAGCACAGGTATTTCCCCCAGTGTGGGATTAATAAAGTCTAGCTTATGTTTTCTTCAGCGAGGACAAGATGCATTCGCCTCGAGACTTCCACATTTTGTTCGTGCCGCGGCGGAGCATGCTGTGTGAGCAGCGGCTGAAGGAGCAGGGCGTGCTCGCCTCTTTCATCAACATCGACGAGTACATCCTGGACCTGATTCCCTACGACGGAGACCTGCTCTCCATGGAGTATGAAAGCGCTTTCAGGGTGGGTTCAACTTGATAATTATCAAAGGAACACGCCGACTTATTGGGACTTTGTCTTATTCCCCGTCTCCCCCAGAGTTAGATAAGTCCAGACATACCCTTCTCATCTCTGTGCGTGTCCTAACTCTGTCTGACGCCCCCACCATTAGCCTAGCTTAGCACAGATCCTGGAGGTAACCGGCTCCATCTAGCCTAGCTTAGCACAGATCCTGGAGGTAACCGGCTCCATCTAGCCTAGCTTAGCACAGATCCTGGAGGTAACTGGCTCCATCTAGCCTAGCTTAGCACAGATCCTGGAGGTAACCGGCTCCATCTAGCCTAGCTTAGCACACATCCTGGAGGTAACTGGCTTCATCTAGCCTAGCTTAGCACACATCCTGGAGGTAACCGGCTCCATCTAGCCTAGCTTAGCACACATCCTGGAGGTAACCGGCTCCATCTAGCCTAGCTTAGCACAGATCCTGGAGGTAACCGGCTCCATCTAGCCTAGCTTAGCACAGATCCTGGAGGTAACCGGCTCCATCTAGCCTACTGCTCCCAATAAGTGACAAAATAACGCCAACATGTTCCTATTTACAGGTTGTGATTTGTATAGTCACAGCGTGTACAAATAACAAGGTCACATGACACACAGCCATCTTCTAACGTATACATTGTCGGGAACTATATTCTCAGAAGGCGAAGCACTGCTACTTCTGCTACTTGGGCGGAGGGATTGGCTCGCAGCACCTGAGAAGCCCCGTGGCGAGGAGCAGAGAGTAACAACGGTGCTTTTCAGGTGTTAAAACGCTAAAACTATGATCTATTGGTTAACTGCGGACAATCATGTGGGGGTGGCAGTAGCTCAGTCTGTAGGGAGTTGGGTTGGGAACCGGAGGGTTGCAGATTCAAGTCCCCCTACGGACCAAAGTATGGTGGTGGACTGGTATGGTGGTGGACCTCCTGGGCCCTGCCAAGGTGCTCTTGAGCAAGGCACCAAACCCCCAACTGCTCGGGGCGCCTTTCCATGGGCAGCTCCCTCACTCTGACATCTCTCCATTAGTGCATGTATAGGAGCATGTGTGTGTAATGTCTGTAATAACGGAGTGAAAACATTGTAATAAGGTATACATTACCTTAAATGTTGTATTTCTACCTGTCTTGATGTGTTTTTACTCTGTCTCTTACAGGAGTGCTACTTAGAAAATGACCAAACAAGCCTTTACCACACAGCCAAAGGCCTCATGACCTTACAGGCGCTGTATGGCACCATTCCCCAGATATACGGCAAAGGAGAATGTGCACGGGTGAGTGTGGTGCGAGCCGGAATCGTTTCATATGAGAACTGATGATCAGCAGGGATGCACCGAATCCAGGATTCGGATTTGGCCGAATTTTGGGCTATTTGACGGGGTTGGGTTTCTGCTGAACCTTTGAATGTTTACGTAGGTGGAGCGTTCAATGCAGTAGGCTGTGAGGAAGTGGAAATGGAACTGGTGAGCAGAAAAAGTGTAGTTTGGCAGTACTTTCAGTCAAAAGAAGGCCATTCAAGTCCAGCTACATGTTCAATCTGCAATGCTGATTAGTCTGGTGGTGGCGAGGATCCTAAACAATACACAACATCACCGCTGTTACAACATCTGGTATGAAACATCTGGAAGAATACGAGCTGAGCATGAAGGAATCTACAGACAGCAGCCATAATGCAGCAACTTCAGGTACAGCAAAGGAAGGACAGTCACTGTTTACTTCATTAATGTGTTGACTGTGTTCATGGACTGAGGACAGGACGAGGATTCAGCAGAATCTCAAACAGGGGGTTTGGTATTCGGCGTATCCCTAATGATCAGTATTATATTGAAACGGACCAAGGCTCCGTACCAGTAATCGCCAGGTGAGTGAGTTTGTTTGATTAAATAATGCCTCTGCTTGTCAGCATGTTGCCAACATGATGCTGAGGATGAAGCGGGAGTTTGCCGGGAGTCAGAACCAGATCCTGCCCGTGTTCGATACTCTGCTCCTCCTGGACCGTAACGTGGACCTGCTCACCCCTCTGGCCACGCAGCTCACCTACGAGGGTCTCATTGACGAGATCTACGGAATCACTAACGGTCAGAGAAACAGAGGGAATGTTAGTCTGCTGTGAACACACAAATCTTAAAGGGTAACTTTGTGATATATCAACCTGGACACTGGTTTCCCCATGTATTTGTGTCTAAGTGACTGATGGGAACAACAGTCTTTGAAATCGGTCCAGTATTAAGCAAGACAACAAGATGCAATGTAACCTTCAGTCTGCGTCCACTAAAAGTTCTGTTGTTGCTGCTGACAGACTCAGATTATTATTCTAAGTGTCTGACAACATTATGAAAGGATCCCTACAGAGATAGACCTTTTAGTTAAAGAGGAAGATCCTTTTAGTTTAACATGAAACAGCCCCGATATCACCATCACCAAACTACACCAGACTCCATGTAAATAATCAGTACTTTTAGCGTGTATAGAGCCAGCATATTTCCACCAGACTCCATGTAAATAATCAGGACTTTTAGCATGTATAGAGCCAGCATATCTCCACCAGACTCCATGTAAATAATCAGTACTTTTTAGCGTGTATAGAGCCAGCATATTTCCACCAGACTCCATGTAAATAATCAGGACTTTTAGCGTGTATAGAGCCAGCATATCTCCACCAGACTCCATGTAAATAATCAGGACTTTTAGCGTGTATAGAGCCAGCATATTTCCACCAGACTCCATGTAAATAATCAGGACTTTTAGCGTGTATAGAGCCAGCATATTTCCACCAGACTCCATGTAAATAATCAGGACTTTTAGCATGTATAGAGCCAGCATATCTCCACCAGACTCCATGTAAATAATCAGGACTTTTAGCGTGAATAGAGCCAGCATATTTCCACCAGACTCCATGTAAATAATCAGGACTTTTAGCGTGTATAGAGCCAGCATATGTCCACCAGACTCCATGTAAATAATCAGGACTTTTAGCGTGTATAGAGCCAGCATATCTCCACATGTAAATGGGTGAATTAAGGGTTTATTTCAACCAAACCAGAGTGGTGATTGTTGGAACAGTGGAAAGATGAACCAAGACGGCTTTTCATAGTTTGATTTAGTTTCTGTCGACTTTAAATGAAGTGTGTTTTTTACGATGATAAAAGTCCTGATTATTCAGCTAACTGACGCTGAACATCTGTCCTGTAGGGTTACATTACAGCCCTGTTCACGGCTGACGGTTACAGCGATCTCTCTCAATGCTGGAACCATTTTAAAGATTTTTGTTCACATGGGGAAATACAGTTCAGGTTGAAAAAAACAAACATAAAAAGTCCCCTTTAAGTCTGCACATATTTGTGT
>NC_135859.1:36130465-36142965 GCF_031162955.1 Sander vitreus
TATATATATTTATACTGTCCAACCAGTAGAACATGTCCTGTTCTGTAGACATGGTCCTTATTTATATATTTATACTGTCCAACCAGTAGAACATGTCCTGTTCTGTAGACATGGTCCTTATTTATATATATTTATACTGTCCAACCAGTAGAACATGTCCTGTTCTGTAGACATGGTCCTTATTTATATATTTATACTGTCCAACCAGTAGAACATGTCCTGTTCTGTAGACATGGTCCTTATTTATATATTTATACTGTCCAACCAGTAGAACATGTCCTGTTCTGTAGACATGGTCCTTATTTATATATTTATACTGTCCAACCAGTAGAACATGTCCTGTTCTGTAGACATGGTCCTTATTTATATATTTATACTGTCCAACCAGTAGAACATGTCCTGTTCTGTAGACATGGTCCTTATTTATATATTTATACTGTCCAACCAGTAGAACATGTCCTGTTCTGTAGTCATGGTCCTTATTTATATATATTTATACTGTCCAACCAGTAGAACATGTCCTGTTCTGTAGACATGGTCCTTATTTATATATTTATACTGTCCAACCAGTAGAACATGTCCTGTTCTGTAGACATGGTCCTTATTTATATATATTTATACTGTCCAACCAGTAGAACATGTCCTGTTCTGTAGACATGGTCCTTATTTATATATTTATACTGTCCAACCAGTAGAACATGTCCTGTTCTGTAGACATGGTCCTTATTTATATATTTATACTGTCCAACCAGTAGAACATGTCCTGTTCTGTAGTCATGGTCCTTATTTATATATTTATACTGTCCAACCAGTAGAACATGTCCTGTTCTGTAGACATGGTCCTTATTTATATATGTTATACTGTCCAACCAGTAGAACATGTCCTGTTCTGTAGACATGGTCCTTATTTATATATATTTATACTGTCCAACCAGTAGAACATGTCCTGTTCTGTAGACATGGTCCTTATTTATATATATTTATACTGTCCAACCAGTAGAACATGTCCTGTTCTGTAGACATGGTCCTTATTTATATATTTATACTGTCCAACCAGTAGAACATGTCCTGTTCTGTAGACATGGTCCTTATTTATATATTTATACTGTCCAACCAGTAGAACATGTCCTGTTCTGTAGACATGGTCCTTATTTATATATTTATACTGTCCAACCAGTAGAACATGTCCTGTTCTGTAGACATGGTCCTTATTTATATATTTATACTGTCCAACCAGTAGAACATGTCCTGTTCTGTAGACATGGTCCTTATTTATATATTTATACTGTCCAACCAGTAGAACATGTCCTGTTCTGTAGACATGGTCCTTATTTATATATTTATACTGTCCAACCAGTAGAACATGTCCTGTTCTGTAGACATGGTCCTTATTTATATATTTATACTGTCCAACCAGTAGAACATGTCCTGTTCTGTAGACATGGTCCTTATTTATATATATTTATACTGTCCAACCAGTAGAACATGTCCTGTTCTGTAGACATGGTCCTTATTTATATATTTATACTGTCCAACCAGTAGAACATGTCCTGTTCTGTAGACATGGTCCTTATTTATATATTTATACTGTCCAACCAGTAGAACATGTCCTGTTCTGTAGACATGGTCCTTATTTATATATATTTTTACTGTCCAACCAGTAGAACATGTCCTGTTCTGTAGTCATGGTCCTTATTTATATATATTTATACTGTCCAACCAGTAGAACATGTCCTGTTCTGTAGACATGGTCCTTATTTATATATTTATACTGTCCAACCAGTAGAACATGTCCTGTTCTGTAGACATGGTCCTTATTTATATATTTATACTGTCCAACCAGTAGAACATGTCCTGTTCTGTAGACATGGTCCTTATTTATATATTTATACTGTCCAACCAGTAGAACATGTCCTGTTCTGTAGTCATGGTCCTTATTTATATATATTTTTACTGTCCAACCAGTAGAACATGTCCTGTTCTGTAGTCATGGTCCTTATTTATATATATTTTTACTGTCCAACCAGTAGAACATGTCCTGTTCTGTAGTCATGGTCCTTATTTATATATTTATACTGTCCAACCAGTAGAACATGTCCTGTTCTGTAGTCATGGTCCTTATTTATATATATTTATACTGTCCAACCAGTAGAACATGTCCTGTTCTGTAGACATGGTCCTTATTTATATATATTTTTACTGTCCAACCAGTAGAACATGTCCTGTTCTGTAGTCATGGTCCTTATTTATATATATTTTTACTGTCCAACCAGTAGAACATGTCCTGTTCTGTAGACATGGTCCTTATTTATATATATTTTTACTGTCCAACCAGTAGAACATGTCCTGTTCTGTAGACATGGTCCTTATTTATATATATTTTTACTGTCCAACCAGTAGAACATGTCCTGTTCTGTAGTCATGGTCCTTATTTATATATTCATGTTGGACCAGTCCAATATGACCGTCAGTTGAAGTAAACCTTGTGTTGTATTTGTTATGAATCTATTTTTATATGTTTTTCCCGTAACTTTAACATTTTACATATGTTTAAAAATATCAAAATTAATATCGATATCACAATATCACATTTTGTCAATATCGTGCAACCCTAGCGTGTGTGTGTGTGTGTGTGTGTGTGTGTGTGTGTGAAGGTGTCTGTGTGTGCGTGTATTTGTGTCTGTGTGCATGCGTGTGTGTGTGTGTCTGCATGCATGTGTAAGTGTGTGTGCGTGTTTGTGTGTGTCTGCGTGCGTGTGTGTGTGTATTTGTGTGTGTTTGTGTGTGTCTGCGTACATGCGTGTGTGTGTGTGTGAATGTGTGCGTGTGTGTTTGCAATGAATGGGTTGTGAGATGAGAGATATATATATATATATATATATATATATATATATAATGAAGCACCTTACTAGAGTGGCTCTACAATTTCATTGTACTTAGTTTTCCTCCATCTTTTACCCTGATGTGATGATGATTTTAATTATACACTCCATTGAAAGCGTGCTAATTAGAACGACGAGTCTGAGCAGCACACTGTTGACCTGTTGCTATATGCCTGCCTTGGATTGGATTTTTAAAGGTGATAATAGAGGACTCTAATCCAAGGGGAGGGCAACGGCTTAATTAGTGTTTTCACACATCACAATATGGAGCTCTAGCAGAAGGGACTTGTATTTTGTTTAAGTGAGTCATGGCTAAGACGGTCATTTCTGGGGGCTTTTTTTTTTTTTTCAAATAATGTGAACAACTATCTTTGAAACTGGTCCAGCAGCTGTGAACCAGGCTGTAATGTAACCCTGCAGGACAGATGTTCAGCGTCCGTTAGCGTCCACTAAAAGTTCTGTTGTTGCTGCTGACAGACTCAGATTATTATTCTAAGTGTCTGACAACATTATGAAAGGATCCCTACAGAGATAGACCTTTTAGTTAAAGAGGAAGATCCTTTTAGTTTAACATGAAACAGCCCCGAAATCACCATCACCAAACTACACCAGACTCCATGTAAATAATCAGGACTTTTAGCGTGTATAGAGCCAGCATATCTCCACATGTAAATGGGTGAATTAAGGGTTTATTTCAACCAAGCCAGAGTGGTGATTGTTGGAACAGTGGAAAGATGAACCAAGATGGCTTTTGGTAGTTTTATTTAGTTTCTGTCCACTTTGAATGAAGTGTGTTTTACGCTGATAAAAGTCCTGATTATTTACATGGAGTCTGGTGTAGTTTGGTGATGGTGATTTCGGGGCTGTTTCATGTTAAACTAAAAGGATCTTCCTCTTTTACTAAAAGGTCTATCTCTGTAGGGATCCTTTCATAATGTTGTCAGACACTTAGAATAATAATCTGAGTCTGTCAGCAGCAACAACAGAACTTTTAGTGGACGGAAATTAAAGTTTGTTTTACCTGTTATTTCGGTCTCGCTTAATACTGGACTTATTTCAAAGATTGTTGTCCCCATCAGTCACTTAGACACAAAAAAATGGGAAAATAGGGTTGAAAAAAAACAAAGTAACCCTTTAAATGTGATTGATGCTTGACGTAGTTGTTACGTTTTGTTTGAGTGACATAAATGTCCTTTTACATCCTCCAGGTCAGCAGGGGGAGAACCGGACAACGCTGGTGTTCTTCCTTGGTGGAGTGTCCTACGCAGAAATAGCCGCTCTGCGTTTCCTCTCTCAGATGGAAGACAGCGGGATGGAGTATATCATAGCAACCACCAAACTGCTCAACGGTACCACCTGGATCAAATCCCTCATGGACCGGCCGGAGGCGCAGAGCTCCTGAGTCCCCCGCTCGCACACCTGCACGCATCAAAGCCTCGATGCATCCGTCAGGAGACCGTCAGCTGCTGTTTGTCTGACCCTGACGGTGAACTGCAGCTGGGATTGATGTCGCTGCATCAGCTGGCTCTTTAAAAGGTGCCCTGTGGACATTTTCTTCTCTTCGTTGGGTTGTTACAGACCAAAATGCGTCGTGTCTTTGAGCCCCGACCAACCTGTTGAAAGCATTTTCCTGGGTTATTCAGCTGATTTTTCTGGGTTAAAACCTTTTTTTTTCAACACTTTTGTAGATAATTTTTGTCTTTTTTGCCCTTTATTTGATATTTTTGTGGGGGGGGGGGGAGGAGTTCCACGTTTTTGATTTTTTTTCCAACATTTTAGTCACTTTTTTCAATGTTCTTCAAACAAACAATGAGCGCCGTCGACAGCGAGTCGTTAAAAGAAGCAGCAAAAATGACGGAAAAAGCGACACAAACTAAAACTAGCCAGGCTAAGAATCTTTGTCTTTTGTTCACACGGGAAGACAACACAAAAGTTAAAGAGTCCGATGCAGTTTGTCCACATAAGCGCCCTGACACACCGCCGATAATCGGCCGTTGGTCTGTCGGTTAACCCCTGGGAAGCAAAAAGTTGACCCACTTGTAAAAACGTTGCATACTGCTCCTAGTGTTCAGAAACTCCACAGGGCACCTTTACATTTAATAATAAAGTCCAACCCGTTCTCACTCCGAACTCGTAAAATACGGTCGTTTGGACAGTGGCTGTCAGCGTCCTTCAGCGTGTTTGTAGAACGTACTGCAGTTAGATGGGATTTAGAGAGTAGTATGTAAGGGGGAAACTCCACGTAGGGAGGTTGGTCGGGGGGGGGGGAGGATGGGTCAAACACAGGACTTTCACCCAGGAGACCGGGGTTAGTGTCCCGCGTGTCACGTTTCCTAAAGTGTCTTTCTTCTCTAACCGTCCCGTTATTCCCACGAGTCACAGAAGCGTACGCCCACCCACAACCTTTCCCTTAACATAACTGCGTCAAAAGGGACGCCAATAGTCCCGACCAAGCACGTTAAGGCCCAGACACACAGAGAAAAGGCAGTCGGACTGATCAGTCTCCCCAAATTGGTCAAAACGGTTCCTCCGAACACACCGAAGAGACAAGACGTAATACGTCTCCATAACAGCAGGCGGCGCTAATCTGGGTCTGGTTTCTCCAGAAAGTCAAAGCCAGACTGTCATGGCGTCTCGTTCAGAATACGATCTCATATTGTCCTAAAATATTTCACCGAAACGTGTTTCTGAAAACATTTGAAGAGAGAAACAGGCCGTGCAGCTGCTGAATCTGTCTTCATTTCAGATCAACAAAGGTCAGTTTAACAGATGTTCATCAGATGTTGAGAGACTCTAGTCACGCTCATCCCGCTCCCCGTTTCCTGGTTAGCTCTCCACCAATCAGATGGGTCATTGAGTCCGACTGCCGGCAGTGCCCGCCCCGCCGATTATACATGTCAAATCGGCCCAAATGAAGGACGACGGCCCCTCCAACAGACGACGGCATGAACACACCGAACAGACTCGAGTCACCGACCTCGCCAGACTGTCAGACGGCCGATTATCAGCTCGGTGTGTCGGCGCCTTTATATGGCGCTAAAGGAGACTTTTAGCGTCAACAACAACGCCAAAGGCACCTGACCAAGTTTCCGTATTTTACGAGATGGGAGTGAGAACCTGTTGTGAAGTCTCTGATTTGCATCCAGACTATATAATACAGTATAATGCTTCTGTTTATGTCCGTTTGTCCTCTGGCTACGTTTCCATCACTAAGGTCTCTGCTCTGCTACGGAGCTTCTGTAAATATGTTGTATGTATGTAATATGTATGATTGCAGTCTTTGGGATGTATGTATAAGATGATTAAAGATGCACTTTTTGAAGGCTTTTGTAGGCAGCTTTCTGTTGTTTTGCTGGGTGTAAAAATGGGTAAATAAAGTCTTAACTAACTGTAAAGTCCCCTTACGATAATGTACTTTATTCAAGTCTGCTATTCTGTCTTTAAAATAGAGAGAGTTTGTTTTCGGTTGACTTCCTGGCGCCGCTGAACTCATCACGAAAGCTGTTGCTGCCTCCAAGAAACAACAGATTTCTTATCGGACTCTGAAGAAGGAGCTGGGCGCTAAACGCTGCGACGTAGAGCACAGCAATGACTACATTAAACGCGCCATCCAGTCCTTCGTGTTGGAAGGAGCCCTTACACAGACCAAGGGATCCCGGGCATCCTTCATGGCTGCAAAGCCCGCTGAAAAACCAAAGAAACTAGCGAAGAAACCCGCTGCCAAAGCCAAGAAGTCTGCCGTCGTAAAAAGCCGAAAGCAGCCAAGGCAACACCCAAGAAGGCGAAGAAACCTGCGGCCAAGAAGGCTACAAAGAGCGCGAAGAAGGTGGCGAAGAAGGTTTTTAAACCGAAAGCTGCAAAACCATCAAAGAAAGCTCAGAGAAAGCTGAGGAACAGAAACCCCGTTCTGTTCTGTTGGGGATTTCCTCCTCTGTGTTCCCCCTTTGCAGACTGATCTCATGATATGGCGTATGTATGACACGCCAATTCGTATGCCATTGTTGGCGTGTTATCAAGACGCATGCTCGCTTTTTAGCGCGTTTATCAACGCCGTTTGGCCTCCGTTGACTTACATTAGCTTGCTATTGCGTGTGAATTGACGCCGTAGCGAGTAGTATGAAAGGCCGAAAATCCGCTTAGGGAGGTTGGTCGGGGGGGGGGGGACGGGTCAAACAACACAGGACTTTCACCCAGGAGACCGGGGATCAGGTCCCGCCTGTCAGGTTTCCTAAACCCAACCTGTCCGCTGTATACGGCGCTCAAAATGCGTACAGATAACACGCCACTTGGCTTAAGAAAGTGGGTGTGTATGTTTACACTAAGTCATGATGTCACGTTGCCCTTTTGGGACAATGTGTCTGACTCCAATGAAAGACCTCTATCTATATATATATATATCCCAGCGCATTCATTAAATTGGTACATTGATCCTAAGCGAGAGCCTAATAAGACGATAAGATAAAGTCAAATACATTCGTTTAATCAGTCAAGCATCTGAGTTACAACGCACAGATCTGTGGGATCACAAAGCACGCAGAGACTAAGTTTCCCGAGCAACAGACAAAAGTCCGGAGCCCGTCCACGTATCTCTACACTGTCAGACCTCGTGAGCCCCGATACATACATACATACATACATATACTTCCCCTCATCCCTTTTCCCCAGCACAGTGAGTGTTATTAAAGGTGCTGTAGGTAGGATTGGGAAGATCCAGGACTTAGCCAAAAAATGTGAACATCAACAACATCTCAGTCCCTCCCCTCTTTCCGCTAAAGCCCAAAACGGTCTCCTAAGCCCCTCCCCCCACAAGGGAGAATGAATACGTGTGCATGAGCAGTGATTGACACGCAGTTAGACACCCCCCCCTGGCCCTGATTGGTGCATCTGAACAGTTAGCCAGGGTCGAGGTCTCTGTGTTATGTCTCGTCCTCATTTGCTCTCACGCAAAGCGGTACATTCTGCTCCTGTTTCCCATTATTATTATTATTATTACTCAATGTACTTTGCTCGAGGCCACTGTGACCCCGACTATCTTATAGTTATGGCTTAAGCTAAATAAGCATACACCCAAACACACTTGGTCTTGTATTATTATATTTATCTGCAAACAGTAAGAACATTATTCTACACTGCAAAGAAAAGCTGCAGCTAAGAAACCTGCAAAGAACGCTGAGGAAAAGAAAGCTGAATTGCTCTGTCATGTGGGAAGCCATTTTGCTTATTGTTTAGGAGATATATTTTCAGAAAGGCCGGCTGATTGTGATCAGGGAGAGCAGATGGAAGGCAGGGACGGGAGTGTATCTGTCAGCAGCGGTCCAGCCCTCTCTGAAGGAGCAATTAGCGCAGTAACAGGACTCGGGATCAGCCGATAATGGCCCCGCGCTGTCTGCAGAGACGCTGATTGAATTAGGAGGCCATTTGCTCCGTGTTCCGGTGGACGGTAACTGTGCTACAGGAGGGTGTTTGATCTCTGTCTCAGTCAATATCTGCTCCGTGCTTTACACCGTGAACATAGAGGGGGGAGGATACTTTGGGGAACTGTTCTTGGGTAAATCAAAAACAATATTTGACCAATACAGAGAGGAGGAGACCTGAATATAGGAACTGTAATGTACAGTAAGTATGTTGTTGTATTGTTTAAGTTGTCAGTGTTGTGTGAGCCACACTTTTGTGTGCTGTGCATGCATATGTTTGCTTTTTATGTATTAATAAGATATTGTGTAGTATATAAGCGTTATGCTTCTGCCTGCTGCTCCTCATACGTATCCGTTGTTTGGTTCTTTGGTCAGATTGATTGATTGATTGATTGATTTGTCTGTTTGTGTTGGCTTTGTGTTTGGTTTTTTCTTTTCTTCTCTTCTAGAAAAATAGAAATCCAATCAAAATCTGTTAATTCCCTCCATGTTGATTGGCTAGAAGACTTTGGAACAGCTTTGATTCAATACTAAACTGTGATTTAACTTCATTTTACTTTATTTTTATTGGGGTTTTTTCTCGTTAAAACAAGAACAGGAAAGAAAGAGAAGAGGCCAGTAGAAACAAAGAGACATGGGCCATACTACCGTGCAGGCAAAACAGACAACAAACAGACCACAAACCACACATTACACTTAAGGCAGCTACACACCGGGCCGATAATCGGCCGTCGGACAGCCTGGCGAGGTCGTTGACTCGAGTCTGCTCGGTGTGCTCCGTGCCGTCGTCCGTTGGAGGAGCCGTCGGCCTTCATTTTGGGCCGACCTGACATGTTCAGTCAGAGACAGGACAGTCGGGACTCACCAGGAAACGGGGAGCAGGATGAGCGTGACTAGAGTCTGGTCGGTGGGCTCCTTGCCGTCGTCCGTTGGCCTTGACGAGCGGGATGAGCGTGACTAGAGTCTCAACATCTGATGAACATCTGTTAAACTGACCTTTGTTGATGTGAACTGAAGACAGATTCAGCAGCTGCACGGCCTGTTTCTCTCTTCAAATGTTTTCAGAAACACGTTTCGGTGAACTATCTTAGGACAATACGAGATCGTATTTTCGAACAAGCCGCCATTACTATCAGCTGGAGAAGTCAGACCCACGTGACGCGTTCGTCCAATCAGCTGCCGGTTTTCATTTTTGGGCGACAATCCAGATTAGCGCCGCCTGCTGTTATGGAGACGTATTACGTCTCGTCTCTTCGGTGTTCTGAGGAACTTCTTAGACCAACTAGGGGAGACTGATCAGCCCGACTGGCCTTTCTGCCGACGGTCGGCCGTCTGGTTGGTGCGTAACGGCCTTTAAGGGTAAGAGTTGTGTTGTCTGCCCATCAACCTCAGTCTGTTTTTGTTTTATAATTTTTGGGGCATTTTAGGCCTTTATTTATACAGGACAGCTGAAGACATGAAAAGGGAGAGAGAGAGAGAGAGAGAGGGGGGAATGACATGCAGCAAAGGGCCGCAGGGCGGAGTCGAACCTGCGGCCGCTGCGTCGAGGAGTAAACCTCTATATATGTGCGCCTGCTCTACAAGCTGAGCTACCCAGGCGCCCGACCCGGTCTGTTTGGCCTGTTTTTTAAAGTATAAAGTATACATTATCACCCAATTCGGTGTTACAGCTTCTTGACCACCTTCATTCCAACTCATCACCGCTAGTTTTACACTTATTTGTAGAGTATATGGTCAATAAACCTAAATCATATTAAATAATGCCTAATGTTTTAGTTACAAACCTTATATATATATATATATAATATAATACCCTTTAGTTACCTGATATTATGAATTATTTGTATTCGTTCATACTGTTTATATTGTAATATAATACTTATATAATAACGTAATACTTATTTATTCCAGCATCCTTTGCACTATGCTCCATAATAATGATGAACCTGTCTATATTGTTTCTGTTTATAGTGTGTATATGTTTGTTTTGTATGAGTAAGCACATTGTGAGCAGTGTATAATCCAAAGCAAAATTCCTCGTATGTGACCTCAAACCAAATAAAGCTGTTCTGATTCTGATTATTTTAGCTAATCGTTAAGATCAGAGGAACGTATGTTGATGCATAATTACAGCCTGTTTCGTGTATGCAACTATCCATGTTATTTTTGGGCAATTTAGTTGAAAGAAACCCGTGTTTTTGATACAGACACTTTCTTAAAATGGGTCAATTTTCACCCGAGGGGGTAAAGTATACAGAGCATGGTTGTCCAGACTTTTTATATATGGTTGAATTTGAAAAAAAAGCAAAAGATCCGTCTCTCCCGTACAGTTTATTTTGTGATTTATCTTTAAAATAAATCCCTTTTGTTTGAGCAGCAGGTGCACAGAAGACTTAAAGTCCCATTAGATCAGCCCCGGGGGGATTCAGATCTGGGATCAGTTGTTGTTCCTGGCTCCTCCTCTGCTCTCGGGGGCTGAGACGCTCGAGGCAGAAACAACTTGGACTTCAGGGCTTCGTGACGGGCTCCCAGCGCTGCTCCAACAACACAAAGGTACCGTCGTCGCTCTAACTTTGCAGGTGCGTGTGTGTGTGTGTGTGTGTGGGACTGTTTGTAATTCCTGCCTTTTCCTTTATTTTCCCAAGATGCATTGGTGTTAACTGTAAATACCTGTAATCTGTAACATTGGCAGATAGCGCTGTAATGTTATTTTCTGCCAGAATGCATTGCCATTTACAGTTTGATCCTGTATAACGTTAAAACCGTAAGATACTGTGAGATTTAAGCTGTACATTTACAACAAAGGTTGCTCCAACAACACAAAGGTACCGTCGTCACTCTAACTTTCTCTTTGACTCAGATCATTATGGTCATACACTCTGGGAGTCTTCATTCCTGGGATTATACACTAAGACTAGTTTGGATGGGTTATTATTCGGTTTGATGTGGATAGACGGAAACAAAGAAGAGAGATGGAATAGAAAAAAGGTGTAAATGTGGGTGTGTGCGTGTATGTATGCATCTGTGTCTGTGTGTATGCATGTGTTTGTGTGAGTGTAGGTGCAGTAGATATATACGGTGTATGTGTATGTAAACATGTATAAATAAGTGAAGCATCACATTATTTTGTATTTAACTAAAGGATAAAAATAGAATAAGGGGGTAGGACCAGAAACGTTTTTATTTTTAAAGATAGTTTTTGGGGCATTTTAGGCCTTTGTTTGTATAGGAGAGCTGAAGACATGAAAGGAGAGAGAGAGGGGATGACATGCAGCAAAGGGCCGCAGGTCGGAGTCGAACCCGCGGCCGCTGCATCGAGGAGTAAATCTCTATATATGGGCGCACGCTCTACCAGGTGAGCTAACCAGGCACCCAGGCAAGGTTTTGTGTGTGTGTGTATATATATATATATATATATATATATATATATATATATATATATATATATATATATATATATATATATATATATATATATATATATATATACACACACACAAAAAAACACACAAAATATAAGGGCTGTCAATCGATTAAAAAATTAATCTAATTAATTACATACTCTGTGATTAATTAATCGCATACATAATTAACGGTGCCTGAACCGATACTTTTTAAGAAAGTAAAAAAAGAAAAGAATAAAAAGGTATAAACAACAGTCGGTGACATTAAAGAACGGCTTGTTTATTGCTAAGGCCATATGGTCAACATTAAATGATTAATAATAATGTATAACAATAACTTATTTCACTAGTAAATAGCTGTTGAACGACAAAAACAACCACCAGATGGGAAAAGGACATTTACAATAACTTCAAATGCACCACGAGGCTGTAGTTTACCAGTTTCATTGAACGCCCCGTCTGTGTTGTTTCTCCGACGGCAGCTGCAGATTGTTACATCCCGGTGTTGAATCCTCTACAGTAAAACACAGTCACACTTTACACCGTTTAGCGTTAGCTGTCAGCATTTTAACCGTGTTTAATCCAGCTACTAGCTAGCGGTAGGCTAACGTTAGCCGCTGTCGAGTATAGTGTTAACTAGCTAGCGGTAGCCTAACGTTAGCCGCTGTCGAGTATAGTGTTAACTAGCTAGCGGTAGGCTAACGTTAGCCGCTGTCGAGTATAGTGTTAACTAGCTAGCGGTAGGCTAACGTTAGCCGCTGTCGAGTATAGTGTTAACTAGCTAGCGGTAGGCTAACGTT
>NC_135859.1:36152965-36175465 GCF_031162955.1 Sander vitreus
CACATAATTGCAGTTAAGTGAGTAAACGTTAGCTAAGTCTGTTACAGATTGGTTCAAAAACTGGCAGACAGCTAACAACATTCATCTATGTTTTGGCATAATTGCTGCAAAATTGTCAGCAGTTATGGACGCCGCTCTCCGCCAACGTGAAGTCACTATAATGAGAACGTTTCTCAAAATGATGAGGAACTTTAACAAAATGTACTTTACTAAGTCGTTATTTTGAGGAACAAACTCATTACGTTGAGATGCAAAATCATTATTTTGACGAAGTTTCTTATTTTTTGAGATACAGGACACATTTCATTAAAGGTCCCATGGCATGAAAATGTCACTTTGAGTTTTTTTGGACCACTAAGGCCTATATAAAAGAGACTTCAGATACAGTATTAGGGGACCACTGAGGCCTATATAAAAGCATCCAAAGAGCACCATGTCATGGGACCTTTAAACTATTTTCTACCAAACAGTAGTTCCAACTGGAATCCAGGGATGACGATGATGTCTGTGCCTGCATGGCTAGATACTGGTGTAAGTGAGAATAATAACACAGTAGATGAGGATAATTGCTTCTTAAAGGAACAGAAAAAAACAGTGGTGGATTATAACCGCCCCTTTCCGTATTGTCCAGGGAGTTAAACATGTATGTTAACAGTATGTGATGGACTTATTTGCATGTAAAATGCTAACGCTGTTTACAAAAACTTCTGTCTGAGAACAAGTGTAAATGTGAGCCTTCCTTTTGTCAGTGCATAGCCCCTATTTTGCTTTATGTGAGAGTTTGTATGGAGTCAGATCGTATCAGGCACTCTGTGTGCTGCGTTAACGCCAGAGTCTATATTAAGGATTGCACTCGCTCAGAATAGTGCCAGCCTGTAAACAGGGATCGATTGTTGTGTTGTAGGATGTGATGAGTGTCTTTGAAAAGTGATGAATAGCTGCAAATGGCAGAGATCGTTCAGTAGACTTGAGTTCACACTGCAGTGTGTGTCACAGCTCTGTTGTGTTAACTCTGAAAGGTGGACAAAACGGGAGTAAGTTGTGCATCATTTGGGAGGAAACGTATTGTCAAACCTGAAAAGTGAACACACCTCAAGTTTAAACAACAGGCTCCCTGCTGCAGCAGCAATATTAAACTTGTACTTGACTTCTAATGACACTCCTTTATCCACAGCTGACATCATTTCTACTGTTGAGTTCAACCACTCTGGGGAGCTGCTGGCTACGGGGGACAAGGGAGGTCGTGTTGTCATCTTTCAGCAGGAGCCAGAGGTAAGATTTGGGGCGACTTATCTCACTCAACTAAGGCCTTGTTCAGACTGCCGGCCCAAACCTGTTTTTTGGCATATCTAGATTGATTTTTAGAAAGTCTGGACAGCAAAAATAACACGGCATGTGGTTGCTAGTGCGTGACATGCAGGCTCTGCATGCACAGCCAAGCACCAATCACAATCAATGTTGATCAATTCATCAAACAACCAAGGCTAGGCCCCGCTAGTCGACCACAACCTGACATTTAGAGGAAGCAACCTGCATGCATTATTAATATCATTCATTTTAGCCTGGATTGGTAGTGTTATATGAATACAGTGGTGTCGTGCAGGCCTAGTTTGCGCAGCTTTTACTCCTTTCACAATAAAAGCCCAACAAAATGCTAAATGTTACTCGCAACGCGACGCACAATGACAACCAGAGTGGTGGAAGTGACGAGCAGATGTTGCTGTGAGCAGAGCTGCTATCGAGAACAACAGCAGCCCGTTCAGCTCGACGGTGTGATTGTAAGCCGAAATGACGGACCTCCATTTCTCAAGCGTTCACATAGCTACACTGACGCCTATGCCGTTAGCACAGCAACCCATGGATAGATTGGTGATGCCTGGACACACAAATCCGATCTCATCGCTTGCAAATAACTGTGCGGACAATCTGTCTTCAGATCCAGTTTAAGAAACGAATCAGAAATGCCTGCAGTCTGAACGTGGCCGTTGTTTTTCTTTTCTTCACATTTAATAAGAGAAACTGATCTGCTGTCTGTCTGTTTAGAGTAAGAATCAGCCGCAGTGCAGAGGAGAGTACAATGTTTACAGCACCTTCCAGAGCCACGAGCCTGAGTTTGACTACCTAAAAAGCCTCGAGATCGAGGAGAAGATCAACAAGATCCGATGGCTGCCTCAGAAAAACGCAGCACAGTTCCTTCTGTCTACCAACGGTTAGTAAACCACTTTATTCTACTCTGTAGTCCACTGGGTCTCAGGCTTTTTTCAATAATGTTCCCCCTTTGAACAGTGTTTGTAAGCCATGTAACCCCTAACCAGCGTGAATAATTTTTGGTAGAAAATAGAAGTCTCTATAAAGAGGAAGAATACAGCGATGTCAGCGATAGATTTACTCAACTACAGCCTTGGACCTGGACAACATTTAGATGATGATGGAAAAAGGAGACAAAAACTTGGAAAAAGACGGTAGAAAGAAGGAAGGAAGGAAGGAAACAATAGGTCGGAAATAGTAACGGTAGAAAGAAGGAAGGAAACAATAGGTCGGAAATAGTAACAGTAGAAAGAAGGAAGGAAACAATAGGTCGGAAATAGTAACAGTAGAAAGAAGGAAGGAAACAATAGGTCGGAAATAGTAACAGTAGAAAGAAGGAAGGAAACAATAGGTCGGAAATAGTAACAGTAGAAAGAAGGAAGGAAGGAAACAATAGGTCGGAAATAGTAACAGTAGAAGGAAGGCAACAATAGGTCGGAAATAGTAACAGTAGAAAGAAGGAAGGAAGGAAACAATAGGTCGGAAATAGTAACCGTAGAAGGAAGGAAGGAAAGCAAGAATAGGTCGGAAATAGTAACAGTAGAAAGAAGGAAGGAAGGAAACAATAGGTCGGAAATAGTAACAGTAGAAAGAAGGAAGGCAACAATAGGTCGGAAATAGTAACAGTAGAAGGAAGGAAGGCAACAATAGGTCGGAAATAGTAACAGTAGAAGGAAGGAAGGCAACAATAGGTCGGAAATAGTAACAGTAGAAGGAAGGAAGGAAGGAAACACTAGGGCGACCAAAAAGTGACAAAAAATTCAAATAAGCGACTAACTTCGAAAAAAGAGACAAAACCATTGAAAAAAAAAAGACAGTAGAAAAAAGTAAGGAAGAAAGGCGAGAAAAGGTCAAAACAAACGACAAAAACTTCAAAAACAGAGACAAACTTGGAGGAAAAAAAAGACAGTAGAAGTAACTACAGCCTTGTCAGTCCCTCCAGAAAAACGTGATTATTCAATGCATAATCAGCCAAAGTCCGCAAAATATGCATATTAGTCCACTGGGATAGAGCTGATTGAAGGATCCCTAACTGTTGCTCTGTTGCTACAGCATGTTCATGATATTCAGCACACAGTCATTCCGCAGGACTTTGTGAGACACATCCACATTCAGGTACAGGCCTCCATCTGCAGGCTTGATACCGGTTGAATAACCTGGCCGCACTTGCAGCCAATGTTTTCCAAGAATGACTGGCGCTTTCTGGATCGTAATGATTTCGACCCACCAGCTTCAGCCCGATGATTTTCGTTACCCTCCTGACTCCTGAGCACCACAATGTAGAGTACAATGCATAGAGCCGAGTTGGGTGGATTTGTAGTTATTCATGGGGGCGTCAGACAGAGATACGACACGCACGGAGATGAGAAGGGTATGTCTGGACTTATCTAACGCTGGGGGATACGGGGAATAAGACAAAGTCCCAATAAGTTGCTGTGTTCCTTTAAGTAATACTCACGAACTCCTGTTTCCTGGGTGAAAGTCTTGTGTTTTCTCCTTAACTTCTTCCGGGACATGAACGGCGCTCCTGTTGTTTAATGATCCTTAGCACTTTTATACCGCAGCAGTCATTGTGGTGCATACGGTAATAAATACGTGGAATACATACGAATTTCAGAGTATTCGTTTTCGTAGCATTATGTATGAATGCTTCATGAGAACCGCCTGATCCAAGCAGGCCATCACAACAACCGATGATTTTCATTACCCTCCTGTACAATGCATGGAGCCGAGTTGGGTGGAAAGATCTTTGTCATCTGGATTTGTAGTTGCATTTCCTCATTATTGGTTCGTCTCACATTGAGAACAACCACGTCTTTCAGTTTAACAGGCAGAACGAGTATAGAGCCATCCAGACCCACACAAAGCTGTTACTCAGTCCCTCCAGAAAAACATGATTATGCGATTGCGTAATTCAATGTATAATCAGCCAAAGTCTGCATATTTATGCGCGGGGGGGGGCATTTGTTCAAATACGACGCACAAATAGCCGATTTCCGTGCAAAATATGCGGGGCTTGCATGATTTCATAATCCCCGCATTTTCGTTGCAAAAAAGTCCCAAATATCATAGCAGGAAGATGAAAAATGTCGCGTTTACTTCACACAAGAGCAGCCGTTTCCCCTGCTGCCATGAGAACGTTATTCGCGACGTGAACATCATCAGAAGCTGCAAACCCCGCGATGAAGCCACGATGACAACACAGTTTCCTGCAATTGCATCGCATTTTTTAAGAAAACGTGCCACATAATCAAGGATTTTTTGCCTGCAACAATCACAAAAAAACTCCACATTTTTCTGGAAGGACAGCCTTGTAACTGAAAAACATTTTGCAAAAAATGTCACGTACCCCCTGCAGTCCTCCAAAGTCCCCCTAGGGGGGGGGGGTCACATACCCCCATTTGAGAAACACTGCTGTAGACAGTATGAGTTGGTAATATTTAGTCACTTTACACTGAAACCTTTTTGTCTTCAGTTTCTTTTGTTATTGAAGGTGAGTTTTTCTTGATCTCTGCTCTTTTTCGTTTGCAGACAAAACCATAAAGCTGTGGAAAATCAGTGAGCGGGACAAGAGACCAGAAGGCTACAATTTGAAGGAGGAAGACGGGCGATACAGAGATCTCAATACTGTCACAACACTACGGGTGTGTATAAAATAAAATGTGTTATCCCTGTCCCAATAATGTTGACCATGTACTGTATGTATTGTTAATTTTGCTTTCATTAGCTGTGTTTTATTACTTGTTACACGATATTATATATTGATTCTGACAAGTCTGAAAGGTCCATTGCGCTGCAGTTTGACTCCACATTTTCCTCCCTGGTCATCATGTGCATCCTTCAGTTTGGGACACACTGATCTATATGTATTGAATAGTTTCTAAATATAGGCTTAGTTTACCAGACTAGCCTGTTACACTGAGGCTACACCCTTTTTTTTTTCCTTTTGTTTAAAGGACAGTTTGTCACTGACTACGTTTAAATGCACATAATATTCCAGTTTTTGCTCTTACTCTGAAAAAGTCAGTATTCTGACTAAGCTGTTTACACAGCTATTGAAGGTAAATATGCCACTAATATTCCCGTTTACATGTAGCTGTGCAAAATAGGTTTATTTCAGTGTTCTAGCGGTGGAGGACTTGTTGGAGCGTGTGAACACAGCGTCTCTTTCATTCCTTGAACCAGCTTCTAGAAAAGGTCGGCTCTAGGGTTGGGTATTGTTTGGGTTTTTTCCGATACAGCTGCTAAAACCATACTTTTAAAACGGTGCCGGTGCCTGAACCGATAATTAATTTTTTTATTTTTACAATAACTTTAAATGCACCATGAGGCTTACAACTTTCAAGTGAATGCACCGTCTGTGTTGTTTTTCCGACAAAGGCAGCTGCAGACTGCTTAACGTCCCGCTGTTGGAACCCTCTACAGTGAAATACAGTCACACTTCACACTGTTAAGCTGTCAGCATTTTAACCTACTAGCTAACGCTAGGCTAACGTTACCTGCTGTCAAGTGTAGTGTTAAGTAGCGTCACGTGCAGATCCTTCTGTTGCCTCTAACGTCTGTTTCAGAGCATCGGAGAGCAGCGCACCAGTGCCGTATTAGCACCGGGTTTCGGTACCCAACCCTAGTCTGCTCATATCCAGAAACCTGCTGATATCCAAGTCTTTGATAATGTTTAAAAGTAGCTGTGTTTCTCCTTCTTTTCTTTTGGCCGTGCATCTCACCCGCAGCCCTGCAAACTGTCAGCTGGTTGGTTGGTATACAGTAATCATAGCAACGCACAGAGCTGGCCGTAAGCCGTAAAACAGGCGAGATGCCGTAAACTGTCACAAACTGCAGTAAAAACCCTGATTGAGAAGCATATTCTGAATGTGCTGTACACATGTCCAAAGAATGCTTCTAAAACCTGACATATCACACACGGCTTCTGAATAATAGTGGACTATTAGTGTGCAACGTACTCGCTTTTAGTAAAACCTTTTTTCTACTCCACACTGGACAAATATAGAATATTGTTAGACTTATCTGACCGTTTGGGACATTTGTTCTGTGCCTGTTTTGGGGAGAAAAAATAAAATAAACAAAAAACCCCGCTCCTCTCCCCAGGTACCGGTATTCAGGCCCATGGACCTGATGGTGGAAGCGAGTCCTAGACGAGTGTTTGCGAATGCTCACACCTACCACGTCAACTCCATCTCCGTCAACAGTGACTGTGAGACGTACCTGTCGGCAGACGACCTGCGCATCAACCTGTGGAACCTGGAGATCACCGATCGCAGCTTCAGTATCCTTTCCTCCTTAATTCATGCAGCTCCATCATGTTCTGTAGCCCCTGATATCATTGTTGTCATATTTCTTTAGACTAAAGCTGCTTACACACCCAACCAGACGGCTGGCCTTCCGGCAGAAAAGGCAGCGTGACTGATCGGTCTCCCCGAGTTGGTCAAAAAAATGCCTCGGAAAACACCAAGGCAAGAGACGTAATACGTCTCCATAACAGCAGGCGGCGCTAATCTGGATTGTCGCCCAAAAATGAAAACCGGCAGCTGATTGGACGAACGCTAAGTGGGTCTGGTTTCTCCGGAAATTCAAAGCCAGACTGTCATGGCGTCTCGTTCAGAATACGATCTCATATTGGACTACAATAGTTCACCGAAACGTGTTTCTGGAAACATTTGAAGAGAGAAACAGGCCGTGCAGCTGCTGAATCTGTCTTCATTTCAGATCAACAAAGGTCAGTTTAACAGATGTTCATCAGATGTTGAGACTCTAGTCACGCTCATCCCGCTCCCCGTTTCCTGGTTAGCTCTCCACCAATCAGATGGGTCATTGAGTCAGACTTCCAGCAGTGCCCGCCCTGCTGATTATACATGTCAAATCGGCCCAAATGAAGGCCGACGGCCCCTCGGACGGACGACGGCACAGAACACACCGTGGTATTCACACCCACTCGAGCGACAGCGGCATCAACGGGTGGCTGCGCTTCGGTGGCCGCTCGCCGTCGCTTCTCTGTCGTCGTCATGTTATACCCGCCCACGACGATTGCGATTGGTTTAAAGAAATGCCAATAAACCAGAGCACGTTTTTCTCCCATCCCAGAATGCATTGTGGACGAGCCAGACCTTCCTCCACAGCGCTGTGGTGTTTGCTGCATGTTGTCTTCCCCCTCTCTCCCCTGTCCTGTCTTCATGCTATCCTGTCAATAAAAGCCCCAAAAAATAATCTTAAAAACAAATATCTTTTGCTATGTTTATGCCTCACGTCCACACTCTGCCTGCATTTCCAATCCCCTCAAACAAAGACATTTGCCAGCAGGTGAAATAGGAAATAGGTGACACTGAACTAATTTAGGTAACTATGTCAAGCTCTGAAAATCTTTATTTAGTCTATTTGCCGAACAAATGCCATGTGAAACCTTTTGGGCCACTAGGTCAATGGCGGGCTACGTTTGTTCTACTTTGTTTCATTTTATTCCCTTTTTAAGTCATGGAAATGTCTGTTAAGCCCTTGGCCCTTAACCTCACGTCTTCAGATATTGTTGACATTAAGCCAGCCAACATGGAGGAGCTGACGGAGGTGATCACAGCGGTGGAGTTCCACCCCAACCAGTGCAACACGTTTGTCTACAGCAGCAGCAAGGGCACCATCCGCCTGTGTGACATGAGGGCATCGGCACTGTGTGACAAGCACGCCAAACGTAAGCCGCAATATTAAAAACTGTAGGTTGTCTTTCAGTCAGACTGATCTCATGAAATGGTGTATGTCTGACACGCCAATTCGTATGCCATTATTGGCGTGTTACCAAGATGCATACTCGCTTTTTAGCGTGTTTATCAACGCCTTTTGGCCTCCGTTGACTTACATTACCTTGCGATTGTGTCAGTTGACGTCGTAGCGAGTAGTATGAAAGCTCGAAAATCCCCATAGGCAGGTTGGTCGGGGGGGGGGAGGATGGGTCAAACGCAGGACTTTCACGGGGATCGTGTCCCACGTTTTCCTAAACCCAACCGTTGCTTTCTTCTTTTCCTAAACCCAACCCTGTTATTGTTTTCCTAATCCCAACCGTCCGAAAAAGTGATTATGCGTCTTGATAACACGCCAAAATCGGCGTGTCATACATATGTCACTTATTGAGATCAGTCTGCAACCCGTCTGCTGGATACCGATAGCTGAAAATGCGTACAGATAACGCGCCAAAGTGGCGTGTGTGTTTACGCAAAGTCATGATGTCGCGTTGTTTCAGTTAACGGCAGCCAGGGTGAACTAATGACTTGCATCCTTTTTGTTTTCTTTTTTAAGAGTTTGAAGAGCCAGAGGATCCAAACAACCGTTCGTTCTTTTCTGAGATCATCTCGTCCATCTCTGATGTAAAGTTCAGCCACAGCGGACGCTACATGATGACCCGCGACTACCTGTCCGTCAAGATCTGGGATCTCAACATGGAGTCCCGGCCAGTAGAGACGTATCAGGTATGATGGGGGGGGGGGTGTAACGACACATCCATCTGCATCGATATGTAAATATTAGGGGTGTGAATCACTGGTGTCGCTATTTTCATTACGATTATACCGTCAACGAATTGATTCGATATCACGATGCATCGCCTCCTCAATGTTATTAGTTATAGATAGGTAGGTAGATAGATAGATAGGTAGATGGATGGATGGATGGATAGATAGATACTTACATTCTTACTTTCTTACTTACTTACAGACTTACTTACTTAGGCTACATACCTACTTTCTTTCTTTCTTTCTTTCTTTCTTTCTTTCTTGATCCCAAAGGGGAAATTCAAGGTCCCAGTAGCTTAAAGACATCACACACAACATACACATACATCATAAACAGGATGATAAAATAACAAATCCACATGAATAATATGGACAAGAAAAGATACTAAAATAATCCACATGAATGTACCAAGGGATGTATAAGCATGAGACACTTGCAGTGACAGGGCAGGGACTGACCGTGTGTGTGTGTGTGTGTGTGTGTGTGTGTGTGTTTCAGTCTGCATGGTAAGGTGCTCTATGAGAGTGTGTGTGTGTGTGTGTGTGTTTCAGTCTGCATGGTGAGGTGCTCTATGAGAGTGTGTGTGTGTGTGTGTGTTTCAGTCTGCATGGTAAGGTGCTCTATGAGAGTGTGTGTGTGTGTGTGTGTGTTTCAGTCTGCATGGTGAGGTCCTCTATGAGAGTGTGTGTCGTGGTGGTGCAAATAGGTCCAATAGTGCTGGATAAAGTCTAGAGACCAGCATTAAATATGGACATTATAAGAGAATAATGTAGACAGTAGGATAGACACAAACCAACGGTCAGTGGTTTTAATCAACATATTTAAGCAGTCAGATATAAAAGAACTCCTCTTTTTATTGTATTTGCACTTAAAAAAGACACTTGCTAATGTAGCAGAGTCTGAACACAGCAGACAAGACATCAGTATGCAATAAATGTTTATGGTCTGTCACTGCATCGATGCAATGATTCATTTCCACACCTTTGGTATCAGGTAGGGGTGTAACGATGTATCGATTCAGTCCTCGACGATCACATATCATCGATACATATCTTCATCTTTAAGATGCGCCTTTATTTTGAAATTCCCACTTTATTCTTTTTATTAAAAAGACTAGTTTGTTTTTAATAGGGCTGCACAATATGTTGCTTTTTATCATCATTGCAATATCAACTGGCGCAATAAATGTTTTTCACGAAAGGCTGCAACACTAGTTGAAAGAAAATAACAGAAAACTACATTTAATGTAGCTGTCATTCTTTTTAAGTGGTGCCTTTTTATATTTAATTGGATGTTCAGTTAAAGACTGTATTTGATTTGATGTCTTGTATTTTAGCAGAATACTGAAAGCAGCAGAAATGAGTACTATTATCTGTGTAGTAATGTCGTT
This sequence comes from Sander vitreus, assembly GCF_031162955.1. Classification (NCBI taxonomy): domain Eukaryota; kingdom Metazoa; phylum Chordata; class Actinopteri; order Perciformes; family Percidae; genus Sander; species Sander vitreus. The sequence goes on from NC_135859.1 coordinate 36,163,176, forward strand.
ATTGCGATATTTAACATTATCGCATTTTTCCTAATATCGTGCAGCCCTAGTTTTTTATTTAAATGTCAGGAAGAGCTTAGTAATGTTGCCTTTTGTAAATGTGTCTATATAAATGTAACTGATTGTGTTAAATGGGCTGATGTATCGGTCGCAGGCTCCTGAACATGAATCTAATCAAAATCATACGTGGCCCCTATTGTCAGGTCTGTAACTGTTGCTAAGACGGGTTGTAAAAGGCCTGACATTTATACAAGTATTCTTGTCGTTTCCACTCTTGTAACTAGCCTGTCATCACTTTCTCTAAACAGGTGCATGAATATCTCAGGAGTAAATTGTGTTCCCTCTATGAGAACGACTGTATCTTCGACAAGTTTGAGTGCTGCTGGAATGGCAACGACAGGTGTGTATCTACCTCTACCTATCTCTATTATACATCTATTATACCTCTGTTATACGTCCTATTATACATCTGTTATACCTCCTATTATACATATGTTATACCTCTGTTATACATCTATTATACCTCCTGTTATACCTCTGTTATACCTCTGTTATACATCTATTATACCTCTGTTATACATATGTTATACCTCTGTTATACATCATTATACCTCCTATTATACCTCTGTTATACCTCCTATTATACCTCTGTTATACATCTGTTTACAGCTGCAGAGATTAAAGGTCAATTCTGGCGTAAAACGAACTTAGGGATTAATAACAGATGTGTAGTCACTCTACTAAATCTCTCATGCTAATTGATTGTGTTTGTAGCTTGAAACAAGCTAGCGCGGACCGCTGATTAGCTTACAATGCTATTTATACCACTAAAAAGGCTCAAAATATCACCAAACTTCAACGGTAGCATAATGAGGGTCCCAACATGTTAACCCAAGCATTGAGAACTTATATTATAAAGTCGTGTTCTCGTATACAGGCGGCCGCCGTCTTGGGAGCTACTGTCTTTCCAAACTATCTTTTTAATAAACTGTCTGTACACTTACAATGTTCTCAATGCTTGGGTTAACATTTAGGGACCCTCATTATGCTACTGTTGAAGTTTCTTCTCTCCTCTGTGACCGGAAACTGACTATCTTTGAGTTGGGGACAAAACAAGACAACACTTCCAATATACATGACGCATGCACATGTTTTGGGCTGACCCTTATTTGATTCAACGGTCCAACAACACTGGCCTTATCAGTTACTGTGGTTATCTGCTCAGCGCAGAGCATAAGACTGCGTTCACGTATGACGGCAAGGCAGCTTTATTTGTATAGCACATTTCCACAACAGGGCTTTGAAACTCTGGGGACAACAAGCAGACCTGTCCCAGACCACCTGAGAGGTCTGGGTGTGTGGTCATAGTGTAGCAGACCTGTCCCAGACCACCTGAGAGGTCTGGGTGTGTGGTCATAGTGTAGCAGACCTGTCCCAGACCACCTGAGAGGTCTGGGTGTGTGGTCATAGTGTAGCAGACCTGTCCCAGACGACCTGAGAGGTCTGGGTGTGTGGTCATAGTGTAGCAGACCTGTCCCAGACGACCTGAGAGGTCTGGGTGTGTGGTCATAGTGTAGCAGACCTGTCCCAGACCACCTGAGAGGTCTGGGTGTGTGGTCATAGTGTAGCAGCAGATCCGAAATGTATTTTGGCTCCTAACCATTTAGTGATTTATAAACCAGCAGATGTATTTTGAAATCTATTCTTTGAAGCACAGGAAGAAGCAGAGTATGAGGGCGTGTCCTGACAGTAGCTAGGTAAGGACTACTAGCCAGTCAGAAGCAGAGTATGAGGGCGTGCCCTGACAGTAGCTAGGTAAGGACTACTAGCCAGTCAGAAGCAGAGTATGAGGGCGTGCCCTGACAGTACCTAGGTAAGGACTACTAGCCAGTCAGAAGCAGAGTATGAGGGCGTGCCCTGACAGTACCTAGGTAAGGACTACTAGCCAGTCAGAAGCAGAGTATGAGGGCGTGTCCTGACAGTACCTAGGTAAGGACTACTAGCCAGTCAGAAGCAGAGTACGAGGGCGTGCCCTGACAGTACCTAGGTAAGGACTACTAGCCAGTCAGAAGCAGAGTATGAGGGCGTGCCCTGACAGTACCTAGGTAAGGACTACTAGCCAGTCAGAAGCAGAGTATGAGGGCGTGCCCTGACAGTACCTAGGTAAGGACTACTAGCCAGTCAGAAGCAGAGTATGAGGGCGTGCCCTGACAGTACCTAGGTAAGGACTACTAGCCAGTCAGAAGCAGAGTATGAGGGCGTGCCATGCTAGCAGCTAGGTGAGCATTATAACGTGTGTTCCAAAGTGACCACGTTTGTCTCTGAAGTAAAGGCTGGACTACAATAGAGCTGTTTGGAGCAGTTTGTGAACAGTGTTTTCTGTTGGAGATGGTAAGTCCCTTTGGGGGGGACTTTGGGCTTTTTCACTTTGTAAACCTATAACGTGAACAAAAACATATATAACACAATAAAGGAAAGGGGGGGAAAAGCCCAAAAGCATAATATGAGCACTTTAATCGAAGGTTATTATTGTCTGTGAGACGGTTAATAATTAACATCCCCAAGTTAGGCAACAAACTACTGAGTTGATAAAAAGATGGTTATTTTCAAATGGCACATGAGCCCCCTTTTGCTTCATTATTATAACGTGGCGTATTGTGTCTCTGCAGCGTTGTGATGACTGGTTCCTACAACAACTTCTTCCGGATGTTTGACAGAGGCTACCGTCAGGACGTAACCCTGGAGGCATCGCGGGAGAACAGCAAGCCGCGATCGGTCCTGAAACCTCGCAAAGTAAGCACGGGTGGGAAGCGCAAAAAGGACGAGATCAGTGTAGACAGTCTGGACTTTAACAAGAAGATCCTCCACACTGCCTGGCATCCTCTGGACAACATCATCGCTGTGGCAACCACCAACAATCTGTACATATTCCAGGAAAAACTGAACTAGCGTTCGTTGCTGAACTGCTCTGATGCCAGTTCCCGCTTGAGCTGCACTGCTCTGGTACACGCATTACAAACGACATCTGTCCATCATATGGCTAAATCCCCGATCTGCCATCAGTGACTTTAGTTTTGAAAGGGACAAGACTCACTCTGTCAACAGTAAACAGTGGCATTAACGCAGTACATCCAGGCAACGCATTCTCATGAAAGTATGAAAACTTATGCACAACAATTCGTATGATATCCCGCTAAATTACGGCGAGCGCCAGCTTAACTGTCGCGTGATGGCCAGTCACAAAACGGTTAAAGGTCCCATGGCATGAAAATGTCACTTTATGAGGTTTTTTTAACATTAATGTGAGTTCCCCCAGCCTGCCTATGGTCCCCCAGTGGCTAGAAATGGTGATAGGTGTAAACCGAGCCCTGGGTATCCTGCTCTGCCTTTGAGAAAATGAAAGCTCAGATGGGCCGATCTGGAATCTTCCCTTTACGATGTCATAAGGGGAAAGGTTACCTCCCCTTTCTCTGCTTTGCCCACCCAGAGAATTTGGCCCCCCCATGAGAGAGAGAGAGACATCATGGCTTGAAAACAAGCGAAGCATGACAGTTGGTCAAGGCCACACCCCCACCATCCACCTTGCCGCCCCGCCCTCCTCAATAGCATTTAAAGCTACAGACACAGAAATGGCACATCCTAAGGAAGGCTCATTGTGGGACTGGCTCTATAAAAGAGGCTTCAGATACAGTATTAGGGGACCACTAAGGCCTATATAAAAGAGACTTCAGATACAGTATTAGGGGACCACTAAGGCCTATATAAAAGCTTCCAAAGAGCACCATGTCATGGGACCTTTAAGTTTAGCACTCTTTATACTTAAATTTAACCCAGAAAAGGTGACCGTGAGCCGGGTACAGAGCACCGTGAGGGCCGTGGTCATTTAAGCGCCCGGTGCACGTACCTGGCGTGTCATTGGGAGGCAGGCTTGTATCCAACTCTGTGTTGCAGCTGACGTTGTTAGCAGGGCCGTGACTTCCTCTGATGTCTTTTAAGGCTGGATGCATTAGGCCTCTGCATTCCCTTCTTATCCAAGATATCAAGACAGAAAGGAGTATTATACTTCAAATTTTTTGGAAAAGTACACTTTCTTGATGTGGGTTTAATGAAAAATGTCTGTAATGCTGAATATGAAGCTACAGCGAGCAGCTGGTTATTTTAGCTTAGCACAAAGACTGGATACAGTCATCCTACAGACATCCTGTCCCAATAATATAATCTGCTGTTCCGGTTCAGTTCAGCCGACAAAAGATGATCGTCTTGCAGCAACGACAGTTAGGTTTAGACACCAAAAAAGGCTAGTTAGGATTAGAAAAAAAGATTGTGGTTTGCTTTAAAACACAGGTCCCTGTTAAAGGAACACGCCGACTTATTAGGACTTTGTCTTATTCCCCGTATCCCCCAGAGTTAGATAAGTCCAGACATACCCTTCTCATCGCCGTGCGTGTCGTAACTGTCTGAAGCACCCACCGCTAGCCTAGCTTAGCACAGATCCTGGAGGTAACGAGCGCCATCTAGCTTAGCATAGATCCTGGAGGTAACGAGCGCCATCTAGCCTAGCTTAGCACAGATCCTGGAGGTAACTGGCGCCATCTAGCCTAGCTTAGCACAGATCCTGGAGGTAACTGGCTCCATCTAACCTACCTATGTTGTGATTTGTATAGTCAGAGTGTGTACAGTACAGTGTTTTTTACAAGACGAGTCAAGCCATGTGTTTATTGGAGGACTTTTAACTGGCTGTCTAGCTTTGCACAAGAAAATGTGCAGCAAGGGTAGTACAGGAAGGGCTTAACATTACCAAAATCCTGACCAATAATTATGCCACAGGAACAGTGGCTATAAAGAAAATACTGAAAACGGTTTCACTTTGAATTAAAACATTAAAGATGGCTCAGATTTATCAAGTGTCCCAGTAAGCTTTTCCGTTCAGCCAGTATGCACAGTACCAGGGCATCTGCTAAGTGGAATGCAGCGATCATTATTGTTATTGAACACACTTGTGCTTTTCCTACTCAGTGACATATTATAAAATAATGAATCCCTCATTAATTCAAATGACTCGTTTGTCATTCAGTGCAGTTGTTCATCACAGCTGGTTTTGCTGTGACCCGAGCAGTTTGCTTGTGGTAGTTTGGCTCAGCTCAAAGGAAGAATAGCTTGTCTGAAAGCTGGATGGCCAGCTCGGAGTGCAAGTACTGTCCAGGCAGGTAAGCCAGCTTGTGGGCATACTTGCATGGTGCTGGCACACGAATGGTGCCCGGCCAGTTCCAGTACAAATGGCACATTTTGAAAGTCAGCCTTTGCAAGTGGTCTGGTGAGAGGTTTGCCGTGTTGAACAGGGAGATGTAGTGTGTCGGAATGCCACAGCCCTGGCGAATGTAATGTGCCATTAAAAAAAGAAGTCCCTCCAGTCTTGCTGAGTAAGGGTGTGATCCAGAGCAGTTCCAGGTGGAGGTGTGCCAATGTTTTTTTTGCAGCAAATGAGTAGAGGGTGGTGCTGATGCACTTTTGGACCACAATGAAGACCAGCTTGGGCTCATAGCTTGGGGAAGTCTCAACAGCATTTTGATCAACTGTGGGATCTTGTACTGCTCCACCATCTTTAGCTGACCATCTGACACACCGTCCTGATACACCACGATCTTCTCTGGCAAGTTGTGGTTCTGCAGTGCAGCCAGTAAACAAACTGAAGCCATTGATCAGTTCCTCAGTGGGTAGAGATGGTCCGATACCATTTTTTGCTTCCCGATACCTTCCGATACTGTATGGATGTGATATGATTTCTATCTTTGTTGTCGGTCTGGCTCAGGTTAAACTCTTTTGTGAAACGTGAACGCCCCAGAACTTTCTGTTATGATGCCGTTTGACAGTCAGTTATAACGGAAAAAGAACGTAAATGAACTACTTTAACGTAGATTTTCTTTAGGGCTGTATTATCTGGTATCGGTATTGGAACATCTCTATCAGTGGGGTGTCTGGATAGTTACTCTGGAGCACCAGCGGGGTCAGTGAGCTGTTCACACTTGCAACAAAGCCCATGACTGACTGATGTGCCTTGCTGGTGTCATGGTGGACACTCCCACTCCCACCACCATCAAGTGTTACAGAGGGACATTGACAGTCCATAGCTCTCCTCCTAACATGTTGTTTATCAGCAGGAGTATCTTTTGGGCAACACTTAACTTCTGTGGCTGGGATATGGTGCAGACATTGATGGGATGGGACTTTCGACACAGCAGAGCCTCTTGATGGCACTGTAGAGATCTTGTCTGTTGCCGACCAAGGTGCACACTAGAGCCGCATATTGGGCTCACTGGTCAGCTGAGAGTGGATGCTCTTGACGTAAGTCTCAGTGCGATCATCCTTCATCTGCGCACGAATGGGTCGCTCCAGTCGAAACCCAATAGGTCCAGCCACCTTGTTGAAGCTGGAAACCAGCTCTTCAGCCTGCTCTGCACAGCGGCGAGGGTAGACGATGTCCACTGGGATAGAGCTGATTGAAGGATCCCTAACTGTTGCTACAGCATGTTCATGATATTCAGCACACAGTCATTCCGCAGGACTTTGTGAGACACATCCACATTCAGGTACAGGCCTCCATCTGCAGGCTTGATACCGGTTGAATAACCTGGCCGCACTTGCAGCCAATGTTTTCCAAGAATGACTGGCGCTTTCTGGATCGTAATGATTTCGACCCACCAGCTTCAGCCCGATGATTTTCGTTACCCCCTGACTCCTGAGCACCACAATGTAGAGTACAATGCATAGAGCCGAGTTGGGTGGATTTGTAGTTATTCATGGGGGCGTCAGACAGAGATACGACACGCACGGAGATGAGAAGGGTATGTCTGGACTTATCTAACGCTGGGGGATACGGGGAATAAGACAAAGTCCCAATAAGTTGCTGTGTTCCTTTAAGTAATACTCACGAACTCCTGTTTCCTGGGTGAAAGTCTTGTGTTTTCTCCTTAACTTCTTCCGGGACATGAACGGCGCTCCTGTTGTTTAATGATCCTTAGCACTTTTATACCGCAGCAGTCATTGTGGTGCATACGGTAATAAATACGTGGAATACATACGAATTTCAGAGTATTCGTTTTCGTAGCATTATGTATGAATGCTTCATGAGAACCGCCTGATCCAAGCAGGCCATCACAACAACATTTCCTGTCGTATGACAAATATAGAGTCCATAATTGGGGATTTAGTGCTCCATTAGCCAAGCTACAGTTTGCAACTCCACTACATCCCAAACCAAAGGGAACTTGTGTTAAATACACACATTTGTCTAGTTTCATTATTGTTTTTTGTGCCATCGTGACATGATTGATTTGTATGTCAGAGCTACCGATTGAGATTCTGTAGCGACCATGTTTTTTTTCATTTGTTTTTTTTTTTAATAGGAAATTCTTTCTGCTGTTTATATGTCTTTCTTTCTCCAAGTTCCTTTTCTTGCTGGCCTGAAACATTGTTATTACGAGCTGTCAACACTCCATATTTGCCCCCTCCCCCAAGTATTTGTCAAGCTGCCAACATCACTCACTGCTTCTTTACTAATGTAATGTTGGTATTTTTCCAACCTGGACCCTATTTTCCGATGCATTGGTGTCTATAAGTGAGTGATGTGAACTAAAATCTTTGAAATTGGTCCAGTATTAAGTGAGAACGCTGTGACCGTCAGCCACAAACCGGGCTGAAATGTAACCCTACAGTCAGTCAGCGTCCACTAAATGTTCTGTTGTTGCAACTAACAGACTCAGATTATTATTCTAAGTGTCTGACAACATTATGAAAGGATCCCTACAGAGATAGACCTTTTAGTTAAAGAGGAAGATCCTTTTTAGTTTAACATTAAACAGCCCCGAAATCACCATCAACAAACTACACCAGACTCCATGTAAATAATCAGGACTTTTAGCGTGTATAGAGCCAGCATATCTCCACCAGACTCCATGTAAATAATCAGGACTTTTAGCGTGTATAGAGCCAGCATATCTCCACATGTAAATGGGTGAATTAAGGGTTTATTTCAACCAAACCAGAGTGGTGATTGTTGGAACAGTGGAAAGATGAACCAAGACGGCTTTTCATAGTTTTATTTAGTTTCTGTCCACTTTGAATGAAGTGTGTTTTACGTTTTCTAAAAGTCCTGATTATTTACATGGAGTCTGGTGGGTTTGGTAACGGCCCATTAACATTACACTGCAGCTTGTTTCTCTCGCTTAATACTGGACCAATATCAAAGATTGTTGTTCCCATCAGTCACTTGGACACAAAAACATGGGAAAATATGGTTACACAATACCAAAAGTTACCCTTTAAAGGACCACAATATAAAGCTCAGGACAAAAGCTTAAATTAGGTGGTTAGGCATAATCCCGTGATGGCAATGGTAGCCAAATTCTCTCGTGGTAACTTGGCACCAAACTACCACTGCCAGCTTCCCCACAAAGCCTGTTGTGTTTCAGTTTGATCGCTCGCTTTAATCCCTGGAGCTAGTTTCTGTTTGTAGAGTTTTTTTTATGATGTTTTGTACTGTACGTGATGATAAAAGAAGAATAATCACTATAGCTGATTTATTTTTGTATGAACAAGGCAATAGGATTACAGTCTGATCACTGTAGTTTCTGTAGCTGTCTATGTCGGACCCGTCGTTAGATGACAGGTGGCCCGATGCGGGTAAACGTTTTTTTGTCACAACTTTGGGACATTTTGGCGGGTATTTCTTTAAAAAAAGCTAGACTTTTTTTCTCACCTCCTCTCCTTCCTCTCCTCCTCACCTCCTCTCCTTCCTCTCCTCCTCTCATCCTCTCCTCCTTCTCCTCCTCTCATCCTCTCCTTCCTTTCCTCTCCTCCCTCTCCTCTCCTCCTTCTCATCCTCTCCTTCATCTCCCTCCTCCTCTCCTCTCATCTCCTCTCCTCCTCTACACTCTTCCTCTCCTTCCTTTCCTCTCCTTCATCTCCTCTCCTTCCTTTCCTCTCCTTCCTCTCCTCCTCTCATCCTCTCATCGTCATCTCTTCCTCTCCTTCCTTTCCTCTCCTCCCTCTCCTCTCCTCCTCTCTTCCTCTCCTTCATCTCCCTCCTCCTCTCCTCCTCTCATCTCTTCCTCTCCTTCCTTTCCTCTCCTTCCTCTCATCTCTTCCTCTCCTTCCTTTCCTCTCCTCCTCATCTCCTCTCCTCCTCTCCTTCCTCTCCTTCCTCTTCATCTCCTCTCCTTCCTCTCTCCCTCTTCTTCCTCTCCTCCTCATCTCCTCTCCTTCCTCTCCTCCTCTACACTCTTCCTCTCCTCCTCTCTTCCTCTCCTCTCCTTCCTCTCCTCCTCTCCTCTCCTTCCTCTCCTCCTCTCATCCTCTCATCGTCATCTCTTCCTCTCCTTCCTTTCCTCTCCTTCCTCTCATCTCCTCTCATCTCTTCCTCTCCTTCCTCTCCTCCTCTCATCTCTTCCTCTCCTTCCTCTCCTCCTCTCATCTCTTCCTCTCCTTCCTCTTCTTCCTCTCCTCCCTCTTCTTCCTCTCCTCCTCATTTCCTCTCCTTCCTCTCCTCCTCTCATCTCCTCTCCTCCCTCTTCTTCCTCTCCTCTCTTCCTCTCCTTCCTCTCCTCCTCATCTCCTCTCATTTTTGTGACATCGGAGGAAGGAGTGTGACGTTTCTCACGTGTGATGTCCAAAGAAAACGTACTACTTTCAGGTGTCAGCACCTCTGTAGTCACATGACAGTTTATTTTTTTAATGTGGCTGACTGTAACTGATGTTTATGTAGATCTTATTTTGCATTTGTCAGTTAATTTGGATCTTAACGACCTGTTTTTGTGCCATGCCATTTTGTAAGTTTTTGAATCATTTTGCTCGCTGTGAAAGAATATAGGCCCCTGTGGGTCGACATGGGAAAGAGGTTTTAATCAAAATGTAATGATAAAACTGTTCAAAATCAAGTTAACTAAAGCTTGTGGTTCAAGTCAGTTGAGTTACTGATTTTGAACTATTGTAGGAAATGTCTTCTCTCGCCTGGTATGCAGGAAAATACAGACTTGTTTATTTTAAAAAAGGAGAATTTGTGAAGCACTTGGTTTGTTTGTGTGAAAGCTGTTAACGGTGACTACTTACATTCTTTAAAAAAAAAAGATGACTCTGCTGTTTCTCTGCTACACTACGCACGTTTTGATGACCGATATAGCCATTGAATCAGGGCATTAGGCTTATTAGTCCACTGGATCATATTTCTGTCACTAACACCTTTTTCCAACTGATTTCCAATCACTATGATGCCACCAAAATAACCGCCCATCTTCATACAGTGTTGTAATAATGTAATTCTGGTATTTTTCCACCCTATTTTCCGATGCATTGGTGTCTAAGTGACTACCAGAGAGAGACCTTTTTTGTTAAAGAGAAAGATACTTTTTGTTTAACTTGTAACAGCCCTGATGGCCAAACTCCACCAGACTCCATGTAAATAAGCAGGACTTTTTAGCGTGTATAGAGCCAGCATATTTCCACCAGACTCCATGTAAATAATCAGGACTTTTAGAGCATGTATAGAGCCAGCATATTTCCACCAGACTCCATGTAAATAATCAGGACTTTTAGCGTGTATAGAGCCAGCATATCTCCACATGTAAATGGGTGAATTAAGGGTTTATTTCAACCAAACCAGAGTGGTGATTGTTGGAACAGTGGAAAGATGAACCAAGACGGCTTTTGGTAGTTTTATTTAGTTTCTGTCCACTTTGAATGAAGTGTGTTTTACGATGCTAAAAGTCCTGATTATTTACATGGAGTCTGGTGGGTTTGGTGATGTTGATTTCGGGGCTGTTTCATGTTAAACTAAAAGGATCTTCCTCTTTAACTAAAAGGTCTATCTCTGTAGGGATCCTTTCATAATGTTGTCAGACACTTAGAATAATAATCTGAGTCTGTCAGCGGTAACAGCAGAACTTTTAGTGGACGGAAATTGAAGGTAACTGGGGGGTCTGGAGAGAAACCTGTAGGGGGGGCTGTATAGAGAAACCTGTAGGGGGCTCTATAGAGAGAAACCTGTAGGGGGGGGCTCTATAGAGAAACCTGTAGGGGGGCTCTATAGAGAAACCTGTAGGGGGGGCTGTATAGAGAAACCTGTAGGGGAGCTCTATAGAGAAACCCGTAGGGGGAGATCTATAGAGAAACCCGTAGGGGGGGCTCTATAGAGAAACCCGTAGGGGGGGCTCTATAGAGAAACCCGTAGGGGGGGCTCTATAGAGAAACCCGTAGGGGGAGATCTATAGAGAAACCTGTAGGGGGGGCTGTATAGAGAAACCTGTAGGGGGGGCTCTATAGAGAAACCTGTAGGGGGGGCTCTATAGAGAAACCTGTAGGGGGGGCTGTATAGAGAAACCTGTAGGGGGGGCTGTATAGAGAAACCTGTAGGGGGGGCTGTATAGAGAAACCTGTAGGGGGGGCTCTATAGAGAAACCTGTAGGGGGGGCTCTATAGAGAAACCTGTAGGGGGGGCTGTATAGAGAAACCTGCCAGAAAACAAAGTTCTGAAGTATTGCGGCAGAGGTTGTCATCACAGACCGGATGAGTTTCGGAGCATTAAATGAACACAAAATAAACATTTAACCAATAATCTTTTTCACTTTCCCCTCATATTGTCTTCACAGCTGTTGTTCACGGCTATAAAGAGGCGAAGTCCGCCTCCTTCAGGGAGACTACTGCGGGACTTTATTTAATAAAGAAATCTGTCCGGTAGTGAACGGGGGAGAGACAAATAATTCTTTGATCCCATTTGAATCGAGCCATGAATTACACACGTGATGCTTGTCAGTCTAAAGGCCCTGACGCACCAACCCGATAATCAGCCGTCAGACAGTCTGGCGAGGTCGGTGACTCGAGTCTGGTCGGTGGGCTCCTTGCCGTCGTCCGTTGGCCTTGACGAGCGGGATGAGCGTGACTAGAGTCTCTCCAAATCTGATGAACATCTGTTAAACTGACCTTTGTTGATGTGAACTGAAGACAGATTCAGCAGCTGCACGGCCTGTTTCTCTCTTCAAATGTTTTCAGAAACACGTTTCGGTGAACTGTCTTCGTAAAATACGAGATCGTATTTTCGAACAAGCCACCATTACTATCAGCTGGAGAAGTCAGACCCACGTGACGCGTTCGTCATTTCCGGTTTTCATTTTTTATTGTATTCGCGCACACGCAGAACGTACGCTAATGTCGGCGTCGCTTCGAGTTGAAGATCGGAAGGCTTGTATCATGTGGACGCGCCAACAGTGTTGTTGTCATTACCGAAGATTCCTCATGGGGGC
>NC_135859.1:36180465-36217965 GCF_031162955.1 Sander vitreus
TATGTATGTATGTGTGTGTATATATATATATTTACACATATGTATATGTGTATATATGTATGTATGTAGTGATGTATGTATAGTGTGTGAAATATTTATATGTATGTGATTTATATGTGTATATATGTATGTGTGTGTGTGTGTATGTATGTGTATATATACATACACACACACACACACACATATATATATACACATATACACACATACACAGAGAAAAGTAATTAAGAATTTCAAACCTGAATTCTGAATAAAATGACCAGATGCTGCTTTGTGGTGACACTTTTGTTTTGTTCAAGGTATTATTCTGGGTTTTTACATCCTGTCTTTTGTCCAACTGTCTTCATCATTCTGAAACCAGAACAACTAATGCTGAGGACGACTCCCAAACTGAACTGAAGTTTCTATTTTTTCGGCATAGGGTGATAGGTGTAGGTTACAGGGGGAATGCAGGGGATTAGTCCCCCTCATAAAGTATGAAAGACAACCCACTCCCCATAAGAGGTAAACATAAAGTATATTAAATATGCACGTTTTGAACCATACAGGAGAATAATGTCCTTTACATAAAGACATTTGCACCATAAATTGATGCATAGATATTCTGCAGAATGCATGAAATTAAGTATTTTGACGCACAACATTTTCTGTGGGAGGACACCCAGACCCCCTAGTTATAATGTGCACAGCCTATGCCCTTGAGTAGGGTTGCTGTAGTTATTTTAAAACCCTTTAACGATTCGGGTCTTTGGAGAAAGACTCCCCGCCCTCCCCGCTTATTTTTTGGCCCATTTCAGTCTCTTATCTGCCTGTGTTTATATTGATGGTCTGGAAGCTGGACAGATGTAGCGCATGCGCACATCGCAGTTAGCTTGCGTGTCATGTTGATGAATGCTGAAACTGGAAAGTCAACATGTCCACCGCTGCTGCTCAACAAAACAATAACGAGGAGCCCGGGCTTCACGGTACGTACCGAGCTCCAAGTTACAGAAAAAACTACTTCAGCTACTCTGACCGAGTGCGTGTTTTAACTGGGAATGTACCTGTAATTAAGGTTTTATTGGGAAAAGTTACCATCGGCTTCGGTATTTCCTCTTCTCCTGCCAGGGGTGGAGGCGGAGGCGGAGGGTGATGTTTGACATCATTCACCGCGAATTGAGCCAATAGCGTAGCGACAAATGTTTGGCTGATGTAAGCGCAGCCAATCACGTACACCCGTCGGCGCTGGGGCGGGCTCAAGCCTAAATGACAACAAGTTTGGGACAAAAGACGAAATAAATGTTGCTTTTTTTGGTGCTATCTGATGCTAATAATAATAACAGGACATATCACTCACCCTTCATGTAGGCGTGTCGCTTTAACATTTAACTGGCCACAGTATTTCCTAACTAAATATAAACTGTAAAGAACGACAATAGTAGGGTGTTTAGCACAAGTGGCTGCAGACAAACCGCCCCGAAATCACATTTAAAACAAACAGGCGATATGTGTGTCCAGTGTGAATCCATGAACAATATTAATATATCACATTTATATGTAATTATAACGTTTGCTTAGACAGAAAAGCGATTTATATCTGACAACAGCGACATGCCTGGGCAGACTGTCTCTTCCACAGTTATGCAATACCTCACATGATAGCAGCTTTGTTGACATATACTCGTCTGTAGATTTGCAGTCAGTCATGCATACGTTGAAATACACATTATATATTTTTAGCGAGGCTTAAACGGGGAAGAAAGGAGGGCTCGTGCTATAAAAAGGTGTGCATTGTTTGCCAACACGAGCCCGCTGGTCATTACAGAGATTACATAACCCTGCCGTCTGGAAAACAAAATGTGCACGCGGTTTTTGGGGCAGTAGCACAAAGAAATGCACGTTATTATGGATGCTGTGCACAGCCAGAGTTCATCTAAATGCAGTGTGATAGTGCTGCAGGAAATGTAGGTCAGCTTTTCCACCATTTAAACCTCATGTTGTCCTTGGGTCCAATTTGACCCGTTTTTTAACGGAATTATCAGAAATATGTTTTTTTTTTTTTTTAAAGGTCCAGTGTGTAACGTGTTTAGTTGTTCATTCTCAAAATTCTCAAAACATTTACGTTTGCATGAACTGGGGTAGACGCATAGACAGTATATATAATGGACCACCAGATCCCGTGTCTCTGGACGGAGACCAGTGAAGGACATTAGAAGCTCTTTCCCGGTGATGGCTGAGCGTTACTGAGCAGCCTCCAACTGAGCTTGAAGACGTAGATGTGACGTGAGCAACCTGTCTGAAAGTTGGAAGTCTTCTGGTAGCTGTGCCAAGAGAAATCTCAATCATTCCCAATCTTACAGAGACGGAGAGCGTAGGTATATGTAAGGAGATAACATAGACACAGGCTCATTATTGATCACTAAAATGATAGTTAACATTAGTCATTACACTTAAACAGCTGATGGAAGTCCAAACTGCCTGAGAGCTTCTCCTGTACTATACGGTAACTCCTCTACTATGAGACAGGAAGTCTCGTGGTTATGACCCAATCGTTAGCCTATTGTTATAAAAACGTCTGCTACGGAGCCATAACGTGAGCTACAAGGTAATGGAGCCTTTTATACATTGTCGTGTTTCTTTAGAAATAAACAACGGACAAATAGAGTCTTTAAACGCTTCAGATGTAAAGTTATTCTCTGTCAAAGTGACGTCAGAATGAATGGCAGTCAATGGGATGCTAACGGGATGCTAACGGGATGCTAACGGGAGGTGATGGCTTGTTAGCAGCAAAATGGCGCCACTTACTGTCCCACAGTAGAGGAGTTACCGTATAGTACAGGAGAAGCTCGCAGGCAGTTTGGACTTCCATTAGCTGTTTAAGTCCATCCATCCATCCATCCATCTTCATCCGCTTATCCGGGGTCGGGTCTCGGGGGTAGCAGCTCCAGCAGGGGACCCCAAACTTCCCTTTCCCGGGCCACATTAACCAGCTCCGACTGGGGGATCCCAAGGCGTTCCCAGGCCAGGTTAGAGGTTTAAGTGTAATGACTAATGTTAACTATCATTTTAGTGATCAATAATGAGCCTGTGTCTATGTTATCTCCTTACATATACCTACGCTCTCCGTCTCTGCTAGATTGGGAATGATTGAGATTTCTCTTGGCACAGCTACCAGAAGACTTCCAACTTTCAGACAGGTTGCTCACGTCACATCTACGTCTTCAAGCTCAGTTGGAGGCTGCTCAGTAACGCTCAGCCATCACCGGGAAAGAGCTTCTAATGTCCTTCACTGGTCTCCGTCCAGAGACACGGGGTCTGTTGGTCCATTATATATACTGTCTGTGGTAAAAGACCTACAATGGAAAAGCCTGATGTTGACACAACAAGCTAACGTTCCCTTCCTTTCTTCCTTCCTCCCTCCCTCCCTTCCTTCCTTCCTCCCTCCCTCCCTCCCTTCCTTCCTTCCTTCCTCCCTTCCTCCCTCCCTTTCTTCCTTCCTTCCCCTCTTCCGTGACCTTTGTGTTGCTAAGGCTCTTGGGTAGAGCTGGAGCTGAACGGGAACCCAGCGGCCCATGGTGCACAGACCAGCCCGCCAACAATGCCCGCTGCAGACCAAATAAACGCAAACGCTGGCATGAGTCCGGCTCTGCAGACCCTGGAGGTGGTTCCGGAGAGCGACGAGACCTTGATCGGAGGTCTGGAACACGTGCCGTCGTCGTCCTCCATCCACAACGGAGACATGGAGAAGATCCTCCTGGACGCCCAGCACGAATCCAGCCAGAGCAGCTCCTCCTGTGACAGGTAGGAACCAGAAAACAGTCAGAGCAGCTCCTCCTGGGACAGGTAGGAACCAGAAAACAGTCAGAGCAGCTCCTCCTGGGACAGGTAGGAACCAGAAAACAGTCAGAGCAGCTCCTCCTGGGACAGGTAGGAACCAGAAAACAGTCAGAGCAGCTCCTCCTGAGACAGGTAGGAACCAGAAAACAGCCAGAGCAGCTCCTCCTGTGACAGGTAGGAACCAGAAAACAGTCAGAGCAGCTCCTCCTGGGACAGGTAGGAACCAGAAAACAGTCAGAGCAGCTCCTCCTTGGACAGGTAGGAACCAAAAAACAGTCAGAGCAGCTCCTCCTTGGACAGGTAGGAACCAAAAAACAGTCAGAGCAGCTCCTCCTTGGACAGGTAGGAACCAAAAAACAGTCAGAGCAGCTCCTCCTGAGACAGGTAGGGAACCAGAAAACAGTCAGAGCAGCTCCTCCTGAGACAGGTAGGGAACCAGAAAACAGCCAGAGCAGCTCCTCCTGAGACAGGTAGGGAACCAGAAAACAGTCAGAGCAGCTCCTCCTGAGACAGGTAGGGAACCAGAAAACAGTCAGAGCAGCTCCTCCTGGGACAGGTAGGAACCAGAAAACAGTCAGAGCAGCTCCTCCTGTGACAGGTAGGAACCAGAAAACAGTCAGAGCAGCTCCTCCTTGGACAGGTAGGAACCAAAAAACAGTCAGAGCAGCTCCTCCTGGGACAGGTAGGAACCAGAAAACAGCCAGAGCAGCTCCTCCTGGGACAGGTAGGGACCAGAAAACAGCCAGAGCAGCTCCTCCTGGGACAGGTAGGAACCAGAAAACAGCCAGAGCAGCTCCTCCTGGGACAGGTAGGAACCAGAAAACAGTCAGAGCAGCTCCTCCTTGGACAGGTAGGGACCAGAAAACAGCCAGAGCAGCTCCTCCTTGGACAGGTAGGAACCAAAAAACAGTCAGAGCAGCTCCTCCTGGGACAGGTAGGAACCAAAAAACAGTCAGAGCAGCTCCTCCTGGGACAGGTAGGAACCAGAAAACAGCCAGAGCAGCTCCTCCTGGGACAGGTAGGAACCAGAGCTGGAAGAATCCTGGAAACCATCCAAACAGTTGTGTCATGAACTTTCCTTCTTCCTTTCCTTTCTGTCTCTTTCCTTTCTGTCTCTTTCTTTCCTTTCCTTTCTGTCTCTTTCTTTCTGTCTCTTTCCTTTCTGTCTCTTTCTTTCTGTCTCTTTCCTTCCTTTCCTTTCTGTCTCTTTCCTTTCTGTCTCTTTCTTTCTGTCTCTTTCCTTCCTTTCCTTTCTGTCTCCTTTGTCTCTTTCCTTCCTTTCCTTTCTGTCTCTCGCTTTCTTTCTGTCTCTTTCTGTCTTTCCTTCCTTTCCTTTCTGTCTCTTTCTTTCTGTCTCTTTCCTTTCTGTCTCTTTCTTTCTGTCTCTATCTTTCCTTTCTGTCTCTTTCTTTCCTTTCTGTTTCTCGCTTTCTGTCTCTTTCTTTCCTTTCCTTTCTGTCTCTTTCTTTCTGTCTCTTTCCTTTCTGTCTCTTTCTTTCCTTTCTGTCTCTTTCTTTCTGTCTCTTTCTTTCCTTTCTTTTCTGTCCTCTTTCTTTTCTGTCTCTTTCCTTTCTGTCTCGTTCTTTCCTTTCTGTCTCGTTCTTTCCTTTCTGTCTCTTTCTGTCTCTCGCTTTCTTTCTGTCTCTTTCTGTTCTGTCTCTTTCCTTTCTGTCTCTTTCTTTCCGTTCTGTCTCGTTCTTTCCTTTCTGTCTCTTTCTGTCTCGTTCTGTCTCTCGCTTTCTTTCTGTCTCTTTCCTTTCTGTCTCTTTCTTTCCTTTCGGTTTCTCGCTTTCCTTTCCGTCTCTTTCTTTCCTTTCTGTCTCTTTTCTTTCTGTCTCTTTCTTTCCTTTCTGTCTCTTTCTTTCCTTTCTGTCTCTTTCCTTTCTGTCTCTTTCTTTCCTTTCTGTCTCTTTCCTTTCTGTCTCTTTCCTTTCTGTCTCTTTCCTTTCTGTCTCTTTCTTTCCTTTCTGTCTTTCTTTCCTTTCTGTCTTTCTTTCCTTTCTGTCTTTCTTTCCTTTCTGTCTTTCTTTCCTTTCTGTCTCTTTCCTTTCTGTCTCTTTCTTTCCTTTCTTTCTTTTCCTTTCTGTCTCTTTCTCTCTCTGTTCGTTCTGTCTCTTTCTTTCCTTTTTGTTTCTTTCTCTCCTCTCTCTCTGTCTTCCAGCTGGACTTGTAGCCGTTATATCGTTGGCTAGTTTCATTCCTAATAAAACATCAAATGTTATAAACTACATGTGTTCTGTGTGCAGTAATCTGAATGTGTAAAGTAACTAGTAACTAAAGTAACTAGTAACTAAAGCTGTAACAGATGAATGTAGTGGAGTAACTAAAGTAACTAGTAACTAAAGTAACTAGTAACTAAAGATGGAACAGATGAATGTAGCAGAGTAGAAGTAGAAAATAGCATGAAAAGAAAAGACTCAAGTAAAGTACAAGTACCTCAACATTTGGACTTAAAGTACAGTACTGAAGTACATGTACTTAGTTACATTCCAGCGCTGGTGTTCATAAAGGCTTTAAAGCTCAGATGAGCGTTTGTTGTTGTTGTCTTGTTTTCATACCGATCTGTTGACTCAGTCCTCACAGGCCACCGAGTCCAGACCGGGACGAGGGCCAGATAATGTTCGACGTGGAGATGTCCAGCCTCAAAGACAGTCAGGTAAAACAACATTTTTAAAGTTTAAATGTAAGTCATTTTCAACCAGGACCCTATTTCCCCATGTATTGGTGTCTATACATGACTAATGTTAACACAAATCTTTGAAACTGGTCCAGTATTGAGCCCCGAAATCACCATCACCAAACTCCACCAGACTCCATGTAAATAATCAGGACTTTTATCATCGTAAATCACACTTCATTCAAAGTGGACACAAACTAAATAAAACTACCAAAAGCCGTCTTGGTTCATCTTTCCACTGTTCCAACAATCACCACTCTGGTTTGGTTGAAATAAACCCTTAATTCACCCATTTACACGTGGAAATATGCTGGCTCTATACACGCTAAAAGACCTGATTATTTACATGGAGTCTGGTGGAAATATGCTGGCTCTATACACGCTAAAAGTCCTGATTATTTAAATGGAGTCTGGTTGAGATATGCTGGCTCTATACACGCTAAAAGACCTGATTATTTACATGGAGTCTGGTGGAAATATGCTGGCTCTGGTGGGGTTTGGTGATGGTGATTTCGGGGCTGTTTCATGTTAAACTAAAAGGATCTTCCTCTTTAACTAAAAGGTCTATCTCTGTAGGGATCCTTTCATAATGTTGTCAGACACTTAGAATAATAATCTGAGTCTGTCAGCAGCAATAACAGAACTTTTAGTGGATGTAAATTGAAGGTGCGAAATTGCCCGTTAAAGCTACTTTGCAGCCTGTTTTGCGTAACACTGGAACGATTTCAAAGATTGTTGTTCCCATCAGTCACTTAGACACAAAAACATGGGAAAATAGGTTGAAAAAAAACAACGTTACCCCTTAATTGTACCCTTAAACTTGCTCCCTGTACGTCCACGTGTGCAGTCAGAGGACGACGGTCCAGAGAAGGACAGAGAAGAAGACATCCTGATGAACAAAGAAGTAGACTGGGTCTCTGATTGGTCCAGCCGACCCGAAAACGTCCCACCAAAGTAAGCAGACTCTCCGCTCCACAATCATCAACTAACACGGGTTCAGGATATTTTTGCTTTAGTCTTTGTGTTGTCTTACCGTCGACCTGCAACTTTTTTTTTATTATTATTATTATTATGTTTTAGTCATTTTTTTAATTTATTTTTTTATGTTTTTGTCACTTTTTTTAACAATTTTTTAGTCATTTTTGAGCGTTTTTTATTATGTTTTTGTCACTTTTTAACAAGTTTTTGTCAGTTTTTTTTAAATTTTTTTATAATGTTTAATCCACTTTTTGGGCGTTTTTTTTTAACATTTTTTTGTCATTTTTTTATTATGTTTTTGTCACTTTTTTAACAAGTTTCTGTCAGTTTTGGGTTTTTTTTTTAATAATGTTTTAGTAAATTTTTGGGCGTTTAAAAAAAAAAAATTTGTCACTTTTTGGGCGTTTTTTTAACATTTTTTTTGTCATTTTTTTTATTTATTTTTTATGTTTTTGTCACTTTTTTAACAATTTTTAGTCATTTTTTGAGCGTTTTTTTATTATGTTTTTGTCACTTTTAAAAAATTTTTTTGTCATTTTTTGTTTTGTTTTTTTTATTATGTTTTTGTCACTTTTTAACAAGTTTTTGTCAGTTTTTTTTTAATTTTTTTATAATGTTTTAGTCACTTTTTGGGCGTTTTTTTAAAAAAATTTTGTCATTTTTTTGGGCGTTTTTTTATTATGTTTTTGTCACTTTTTTAACAAGTTTCTGTCAGTTTTTTTTTTTTTTAATAATGTTTTAGTAAATTTTTGGGCGTTTAAAAAAAAAAAATTGTCACTTTTTGGGCGTTTTTTTAACAATTTTTTGTCATTTTTTTTTTATTATGTTTTTGTCACTTTTTTAACAATTATTTGTCATTTTTTAACAAGTTTCTGTCAGTTTTAGTTTTAGTCAATTTTTGGGCGTTTAAAAAAAAAAATTGTCACTTTTTGGGCGTTTTTTTAACAATTTTTTGTCATTTTATTTTTTATTATGTTTTTGTCATTTTTTTAACAATTTTTTGTCATTTTTTTTTTATTATGTTTTTGTCACTTTTTTTAACAATTTTTTGTCATTTTTTTATTTTTTTTTATTACGTTTTTGTCACTTTTTTAACAATTTTTAGTCACTTTTGGGGTTTTTTTTAAATTATGTTTTAGTCATTTTTTTGCGTTTTTTTTTTTATTATGTTTTTGTCACCTTTGACGATGTTTTTGAGGTTTTTTTTCTTGTTTTCAGCGTTTTGAAAAAATGTTTTCGGCGATTTATTTTTTCAGCGTTGTATCATCGTAGTTCTGAACGTTTTTGTAAACAGGTCACGTTTGACCCGATGACAACAGGAGGGTTAACGGCAAATAAACAATAAAGCAAAGTACTGCAACAGTACACAATATGTAATGTTCTTCCAATCGCAACTTCTTCTTTTTTCGGGTTTTTTTGGTGACGTTTTAAGCACTTTTTTCAAAAAGATCTGTCCCTTTTTTCCTATGTTTTTGTCCCTTTTTTTTTAGACTTTTTGGTCACTTTTCTTAAAAGAAAATGGTGTCACATATTTTCAATGTTTTTGTCGATTTTCGGCGCTTTTTATTTGTAATCGGTGTGATTATTCCTCACAGGGTGTTCCACTTCAGGCACCCCCGGCGTTCAGTATCTCTCAGTATGAGGAAGAGTGGAGTCATGAAGAAAGGGGGCATCTTTTCTGCCGAATTCCTCAAAGTCTTCATCCCTTCCTTACTCCTCTCACACATCCTTGCTCTCGGCATCGGGTGAGTCTGAATTCATGCAGCTCTGTCTTCATTCGCTGATGTACTGCAAGGTGGCGGAAAGATCCTATCTTCTCTTATTAACAAGGGATGCACTGAATCCAGATTTTTGGGGTTCGGCTGAATCCTGAACCCCCTGGTTGAGATTCTGCTGAGTCCTCGTCCCGTCCTCAGTCCATGAACACAGTCAACACATTAATGAAGTAAACAGTGACTGTCCTTCCTTTGCCGTACCTGAAGTTGCTGCATTCTGGCTGCTGTCTGTAGATTCCTTCATGCTCAGCTCGTATTCTTCCAGATGTTTCATACCAGATGTTGTAACAGCGGTGATGTTGTGTATTGTTTAGGGTCCTCGCCACCACCAGACTAATCAGCATTGCAGATTGAACATGTAGCTGGACTTGAATGGCCTTCTTTTGACTGAAAGTACTGCCAAACAACACTTTTTCTGCTCACCAGTTCCATTTCCACTTCCTCTCAGCCTGCTGCATTGAACGCTCCACCTACGTTAACACCTTCCTGTAATCAACGGCGCCGTCATCACGTCGACCAGCGTAGGGTTCAGCAGAAACCCAACCCCGTCAAAAAGCCCAATATTCATCCGCATCCGAATCCTGGATTTGGTGCATCCCTGGTTATTTTGACACTTCCTTTACCTCACTTCCTTTTCTCTCATTTCTTGCTGTTTACCTGGTCACTTATTTACTGCGCTAGGGCTACATCTTACAATTCTGTTTCATTGTCGATCATTTTCTGCATTAACGGATGAGTTGTCTGGTCTCTAAAATGGTGAAAAATGTGGATCAGTGTTTCCCAAAAAGTCCCAAGATGACATCCTCAAATGTCTCGTTGTGTCCACAACTCAAAGATATTCAGTTTCCTGTCACAGAGGAGAGAAGAAACTAGAACATGTTCACATTTAACAAGCTGACAGCAGAGAGGTTGACCTGTTTTATCATAAAGAAATGACTCAAACGGATTAATGGATGGGCTTTTTTTCGACACATTTGGCGCTTTATTCAATGTTTTTTGGCGGTTTTTTGACGTTTAACGCTACTTCTCACTACCATGTATAAACACCACCAACACCAAACCATAACTAGTTCACTTATTACTTATTTTGGGAATTCATGGTCAATAAAAAACTCATTTATAGGAAATTATACTTAATTCTTGAGTTAAAAAAGCAGAAAGCATGAATTATTTAAACTAATATTAAAGGAAGGATCATCACAGAAGGGTCAACGTTCAGCGAGGAGTCTCAAAACATTTCAATTTCTTTTTCAAATGCAAAATAATGTAACAAAACACCCCAAATTCAATGAAAGTGTAGATCTTCTGTTGTACTTGTGAAGCGCGTTGTATGGGATCATCCATCCGTTGTTAAAAAAAACCCCATATTTCTGATATAGACATTTAGAAAATGGGCCCAAATGTACCCGAAGACAACATAAGGGATAATAGTTGATGACTAATCAGTTCATCTTCATAACTGTAATGTCTTTCATGCATCATGTGCATTTGTTTTGTCTCCAGGGTGTACATTGGGAAGAGAATTGCCACAGCCTCCAGCAGCTCTTACTGAGCAGAAGATGAAGCCGTACCTCTCCGAGCGTCCCATCCATCCTCGTGTGGTCCAGCGGTCTCTCTGCCCACATTTCCCTTCCAGTCAGCATTCAATCCTGTCACATTGATATTAGTTATAGAGTTAAACACACATGCCGTAACGTGGTTGCACTCCATCCTATTCTGACACAGGGGCAGCTATCACCGACTTGAATCCAGAACAAGACAGACCCCGGTTCCCCTAACTTCCACCAGGCGCGTTGCGTCTGCACTGCGTTCCTAGCCATCGCAGCAACCTTAAGACAAAAGCTTGTGATTCCACCAGACGCGACGCAGAAGCGATTCTCAGCTCTGCTCTGCAAGAAATACGCACCAGGTCTATGTTTGACGGAGCTGCGGACCCAGACCTTCCCCCGCAGAGCTGTGGAGGAAGGTCTGGCAAAAGCAAGATTATAACTGGACTAAATGGAAGAAACCATTTAGCTGCAGTATGGAGACTACCGTATTTTCCGGACTATAAGTCCCTCCGGAGTATAAGTCGCATCAGTCAAAAAATGCGTCATGAAGAGGAAAAAAACATATATAAGTCACACTGGACTATAAGTCGCATTTATTTAGAAATGTATTCCACAAAATCCAAGACCAAGAACAGACATTTAATCTGGAAAGGAGAGTTATTAAACCACCCAACAGCAGCCAGAACAAGGGGCTGAATACGGTAGGTGTCCTCTATGTTAACGTAACACATTAACAGTTATTAAACTACCCAACAGCCCCCAGAACAAGGGGCTGAATACGGTAGGTGTCCTCTATGTTAACGTAACACATTAACAGTTATTAAACTACCCAACAGCAGCCAGAACAAGGGGCTGAATACGGTAGGTGTCCTCTACGTTAACGTAACACATTAACAGTTATTAAACTACCCAACAGCCCCCAGAACAAGGGGCTGAATACGGTAGGTGTCCTCTACGTTAACGTAACACATTAACAGTTATTAAACTACCCAACAGCAGCCAGAACAAGGGGCTGAATACGGTAGGTGTCCTCTATGTTAACGTAACACATTAACAGTTATTAAACTACCCAACAGCCCCCAGAACAAGGGGCTGAATACGGTAGGTGTCTCTACGTTAACGTAACGTAGCTGCTCTGTTGACGAGCCTCTCCCAGCAGCACGTTGTTCAAGCACCCATCTGTGGACTCCTTCCTCCAGCTCTGGCCATCTGGATTTCAGCGCGACCAGCTTTCTTTGTTTTCTTCATTGCAGTAAGACTAACCTTTTCTCCAGTCCCTCACAAGTTTCTCTCTCACTCCAAACTCTCCTTCTGCTGCTCGATGACCGTTTTCGGCTGCGTGTTTTACTACCTGCAGTCTCCTGCAGCTTCTTTTCTTTCTCAGTTGTCTTTAGGAGCAGCATATAGTCGTCACAAGCCTAGAGCGCCTCTCGCGGCTGTAGACGGTAATGTTTTCAGCATGAAATAACATTTAAAACATGTTACATTATATATATTTTGATATATAAGTCGCACCTGACTATAAGTCGCAGGACCAGCCAAAGTATGAAAAGAAGTGCGACTTATAGTCCGGAAAATACGGTACTTATATGGTAAAAGCACAAGCACTATGATGCATGGCATCCGCTATGACGCATGGCGTCCGCTATGGCGCATGGCGTCCGCTATCTATGACGCATGGCGTCCGCTATCTATGATGCATGGCATCCGCTATGACGCATGGCGTCCGCTATCTATGACGCATGGCGTCCGCTATCTATGACGCATGGCGTCCGCTATGACACATGATGGACAACGGAACAAAACCACGACACTGCCGAAACGCAGCACGTCTGGTGGAATTTGGGAGTTAGAGCTGCAAAAACATGAGGCTACATCTACAGTACTACGTTTTAGTTTGAAAACGAAATCTCTTTTGCTACGTTTATGCCTCGCATCCAGTGGTGTAGTCTACGTGATACGCAGGTATACGGAGTATACCCACTAGGAAAGGTCAAGGATTCCGGTATACCCACTTACAAAAACGCAGGGATACCGTTACGCTACGATGATCGTTTTGTGGGAGAACGGTCACACTTACGTTCATAGATTCACCGTCTGTGTTGCGAGTCGCTTCGGAACAACTACACCGTGCACACTGTACTGACGCTGCAGCAGACGTTTTAGCGAAAAGCAGCCAGGTGAGGCTGATGCTTTACGCAGTTGTGTTATTAAAAACTATGGGGTTGTCGCTCTGGGACGGGCGAGCCTAATGCTCGGAGGGAAAAAAATGACAGTATACTCACTACAAAAAACTAGACTACGCCACTGCTCGCGTCCACACTACTGCGGCGTTTCCGAGCCCCTAAAACTTCAACATTTGGAAACACTGCCGCCCGCGTTTTGGTTTGTAAACTCCGGGGTCACTTTGTAGACTAGACGGGGACATTTATGGCGTTTTTCCATTACATGGTACCTGCTCGACTCGCCTCGACTCTACTCGACACACCGTGCGTCCGTTTTCCATTGCAGATTTTAGTACCGCCTCAGCGTGGCTGGTCGTCTTATATGCTGTCTCGACGCACGCACCAGCACACAAGTATAAACATCAGGCCACTTGAGCTTGTTTGACAGTTCTGCGGAGGCTCCACGCAGAGCTTTCTCCGTAGCCACGTACACACACACATGGCCGGCTCGACGCACGCACCAGCACACAAGTATAAACATCAGGCCACTTGAGCTTGTTTGACAGTTCTGCGGAGGCTCCACGCAGAGCTTTCTCCGTAGCCACGTACACACACACATGGCCGGCTCGACGCACGCACCAGCACACAAGTATAAACATCAGGCCACTTGAGCTTGTTTGACAGTTCTGCGGAGGCTCCACGCAGAGCTTTCGCCGTAGCCACGTACACACACACATGGCCGGCTCGACGCACGCACCAGCACACAAGTATAAACATCAGGCCACTTGAGCTTGTTTGACAGTTCTGCGGAGGCTCCACGCAGAGCTTTCTCCGTAGCCTATGTAAGTGGCCTGATGTTTATACTTGTGTGCTGATGCATGCGTCGAGCCGGCCACGTGTGTGTGTACGTGGCTACGGCGAAAGCTCTGCCTGGAGCCTCCGCAGAACTGTCAAACATGCGACGCTGCAGGAAACTGCCGTGACCTAACGCGACACACAGAATGTCGAGGATGTGTTGTTGTTGGCAGATGACACATTTAGGTTCAAATGAAGCTGGAGGCAGCAGAAATAAACACAGCTGGCTGAACTGTTTAAAAATGGCGGGTTTGTTCAGGACACCCCCGTCTGTCGCTTTCACGTCACCTTTTCGGCTCGCCTCAGCTCGCTGGGAACCTCGACTGAGGTGGTACTAAATAAAGTACCTGTTAGCAGGTACCAGGTAGGTAGAGTCGAGGCGAGTCGAGCAGGTACCATGTAATGGAAAAGCGCCATTAGAGACCTCGTCGTCGCTCCAACATAATAATCCCTGCTCTTACTTTTCACCGTTGTTCTTTCTCCAAAGTAGTTTCTGTATTTTTTTAACTTCTACATCCATGATTTTCAACCGCAGAGTAACGTCAGACAGTCTGCTTCCTGTTAACACCGGCACACACATGCCCAGTGTGTCTCAACGGTCATGTGACATGTGATGTCAGACGTGTTAATACGGACGGAGATTAGTTCTGCAACTGGAGCTGAAACTCTTGTGTGGACAGAGATCGTTTTGGTCTAAAAACGTTTAAAAATGAAAACGTAGTCGTGTAGATGTGGCGTCAGACACCCTGTTTAACTCCAACATATGTGACAAGGATTTGATGTGGGATGGATTCAGGGTTGGAGTTTTTTCTACTTGTTTTGATGTTGTCATGTCATGAGAAATCTCCCAAGATGCATCGCTCCACTGGTGTCACAGTTGGCAGAGTGTATACGAACCAAAAATGATAATGCGCCAAATCTGCAATATACAAACAAACTGAATTGGTTTTGGGCACCAACCTGTTCTCATTCCGAACTCTAACTAAAATAAGGACGTTTGGACAGTGCCTGTCAGCATCTGATGCGACGAAAAAGGCGTCTTTCAGCGTGTTTGTGTAACGCACCGGGGAGAGCAGCAGTTAGAGAGGATTTAGAGAGGAGTATGTAAGGAGGTTGGTTGGGGGGGTGGACGGGTCACACAAACACAGGACTTTCACCCAGGAGAGCGGGGTTCACGTCCCGCTTGCTATAGTTGTTTTCTTCTTTAACCGTCCCGTTATTCCCACGTGTCATGGACCTTTTCCTAAACCTAACTGCGTCAAAAGTGACGCCAATAGTCCCGACCAAGCGCGTTTAGTTAAAGCACATTATATGACGCTAAAGGAGACTTTTAGTGTCAATAACAACGACAAAGGCACCTGACCAAGCATCCATATTTTACGAGATGACTGTCCCGTTGTTCTTTATCTAAACCCAACTGTCCCGTTGTTCTTTATCTAAACCCAACTGTCCCGTTGTTCTTTATCTAAACCCAACTGTCCCGTTCTTCTTTACCTAAACCCAACCGTCCCGTTCTTCTTTACCTAAACCCAACTGTCCCGTTGTTCTTTACCTAAACCCAACCGTCCCGTTCTTCTTTATCTAAACCCAACTGTCCCGTTGTTCTTTTCCTAAACCCAACTGTCCCGTTCTTCTTTACCTAAACCCAACCGTCCCGTTCTTCTTTACCTAAACCCACAACCCGTTCTCATTCAGAACTCGTAAAATAAGGACGTTTGGACAGTGCCTGTCAGCGTCTGATGCGACGAAAAAGGTGTCTTTCAGCGTGTTTGTGTAACGCACCGGGGAGAGTAGCAGTTAGAGAGGATTTAGAGAGTATTATGTAAGGAGGTTGGTTTGGGGGGGTGGACGGGTCACACAAACACAGGACTTTCACCCAGGAGAGCGGGGTTCATGTCCTGCTTGTCATGCTTGCTATAGTCGCTTGTTTCTTTTCTCCCGCGTGTCACAGAACCGTACGCCCTCCCACGACCTTTTCCTTAACATAACTGCGTCAAAAGGGACGTCAATAGTCCCGACCAAGCACGTTTACTTATAGCGCTAAAGGAGACTTTTAGTGTCAATAAGAACGACAAAGGCACCTGACCAAGCGTCCTTATTTTACGAGATGGGTGTGAGAACGTGTTGTGGGAACAGAGGGGGGGGGGACTTGTATCGCCTTAATTTTTTTAAAGCTTAGCATTCAAGGTGCAGTTATCGGCGAGGACAAACAATGCTGCACGGTGGGATTCCTTTTTTAATCTACACATGAAGTTTTATCATGTGAACTCCTGAGGGTTTCTTTTTAAATCTTGTTTTTTTTTTTTTAGGGATGCACCGAATCCAGATTGTTTGCGGTTCGGCCAAATACTGAATCCAACACAAATATTTACCAATTCTGCCGCAATTTAACTGCATGAACAGGAAATGAAGTATGCCGAAATAACATCATGATCTCGATATGTAACATCAAAAGTGAGACTTTATACTTCATCAGGTCTGTCCGCAAGACGACAAGCAAACATTTAAAATGCTTGTTTTCTGAATGGAGTTTGGTTCTATCAGGGCTTTGCTAACATTGTAGCTGCGCCATCAACACAACAACATTCAGACATTTTCAGAATGTACCAGGTAGTCTTACTGTACAGATCCATTTGTCCGACACGATGAAGCGTGGTGTTGCGACGTCATACAGCCATGGTTGATGCTCCACGCTCTTGACCGGCAGCTGATTGGACGGTGGGTGACATGGGTTTGGCTTCTCAAGAATGTCAACGGAGTGTCATGGCGGCTCGTTGAGAATACGATCTAGTATTTTACGAAAATAGTTCACCGAAACGTGTTTCTGAAAACATTTTAAGAGAGAACTAGGCCGTGCAGTTGCTGAATCTGTCTTCATTTCACAACAAAGGTCAGTTTGAAAGGTTTTCGTCTACTTCTACTGGATAGTCGCGTCGCGTTCAATGGATTAATTTGCATAAAGATGGGCATCGGCCAGCTTTTTGGACGCGCAGCATCCCCATTCCCAGAATGCTTTGTGTGCGCGTTGAAGTCGCTTGACGTCACCCATAGGAATAGAGTGGAGCGCGGCAGAAGTGTTGCACGGTCAAATGGATCTCTACCATTACTTCAACGCGTACTTTCCCAAAAGAAATCTCTTTTTCCGTCCGCTCTCGGTCCAAATAATGAGTCGCTACAGCGCTCTGGGTGCCACAGACGGATACAGTCATGTGTGCCTCCATTTCTGATTCAACGTCAGGACATTTTAGGAGAATGTAAACCACTTGTCGGCTTTCAAGACGCAGCTGTAAATTCTCATTTAATCCCATCTTTGCGTTGACTTTCTATGTAAACGCCCCGGTGTGAACGCGCCATCGCAGAGTGGGCTTTAGTTTTTTTTCAAAGTTGCACAAAATATGGTAATGGTCGTCTGGTTAACACCAGTTTTTAGCAGTGACTGTCTTTCCTTTGCCTGAAGTTGCTGCATTCTGGCTGCTGTCTGTAGATTCCTTCATGCTCAGCTCGTATTCTTCCAGATGTTTCATACCAGATGTTGTAACAGCGGTGATGTTGTGTATTGTTTAGGGTCCTCGCCACCACCAGACTAATCAGCATTGCAGATTGAACATGTAGCTGGACTTGAATGGCCTTCTTTTGACTGAAAGTACTGCCAAACAACACTTTTTCTGCTCACCAGTTCCATTTCCACTTCCTCTCAGCCTGCTGCATTGAACGCTCCACCTACGTAAACACCTTCCCGTAATCAACGGCGCCGTCATCACGTCAACCAGCGTAGCGCGCGTAGTGCAAGCATAGGGTTCAGCAGAAACCCATCCCCGTCAAAAAGCCCAATATTCAGCCGCATCCGAAGCCCAATCCTGGATTCAGTGCATCCCTTTTTTGTTTGAAGGGTGGAAAGCTTAAACGTGGATCTAGTATTTAGTTTTTAAACTTCACAAGTGGGGTTCTTTGAAGTTATTATGATTGAATCTAGGGTGGATGGCAATGTACCAGGCCATATGCTATTTGTATTCCTTTCAGCCTACATATCTTCTTCTTTAACGTAACATAACAACGTAACGTAACAACGGCAAAAGTGCCAAATTTGTATCTTTCACCACTGCACATCGGTGAATTATCTTCGACTGTTGTTTTATTTTCTGACATGTTTAGATGTATAAAGATGTACATGAAAATAATTTAAGCTGTGATCTGCCCCATGTTATAGGCACATTTTGACATTGTCTACTTTGTTTATGAATTGATATTGAAGGGTCATTTTTTTATTTATTTTTTCCAATCTGGACCCTATTTCCCCCATACATTGGTGTCTAATGTGAACAAAAATATTTGATATAGGTCCAGTATTAAGCGAGAACGCTCTAACCGGCAGCTGTGAACCGGGCTGTAATGTAACCCTACAGGACTAGCGTCGGTCAGCGTCCACTAAAAGTTCTGTTGTTGCTGCTGACAGACTCAGATTATTATTCTAAGTGTGTGACAACATTATGAAAGGATCCCTACAGAGATAGACCTTTTAGTTAAAGAGGAAGATCCTTTTAGTTTAACATGAAACGGCCCCGATATCAACATCACCAAACTACACCAGACTCCATGTAAATAATCAGGACTTTTAGCGTGTATAGAGCCAGCATATCTCCACATGTAAATGGGTGAATTAAGGGTTTATTTCAACCAAACCAGAGTGGTGATTGTTGGAACAGTGGAAAGATGAACCAAGACGGCTTTGCATAGTTTTATTTAGTTTCTGTCCACTTTGAATGAAGTGTGTTTTACGATGCTAAAAGTCCTGATTATTTACATGGAGTCTGGTGTAGTTTGGTGATGGTGATTTCGGGGCTGTTTCATGTTAAACTAAAAGGATCTTACTCTTTAACTAAAAGGTCTCTCTGTAGGGATCCTTTCATGATGTTGTCAGACACTTAGAATAATAATCTGAGTCTGTCAGCAGCAACAACAGAACTTTTAGTGGACGCTAACGGACGTTTTTTGCCCGTTAATGTTACATTGCTGCTTGTTTCTTGCTTAATACTGGACTAATTTCAAAAACTGCTGACTCCCATCAGTCACTTAGACACAAAAACATGGGAAAATAGGGTCCAGGTCGATTAAAAAAAAACCCGATGTTACCCTTTAATTCATATTATATCATTCGTATAGCATTGTGGCAGTTTGTAGCCTACGTAACGTGTCTTTGCTGTCGTTATATTGCTGAAGCGTCGGTGGCAGAAACCACCACAGAAGAAAGTATTTCCTTGGTTCTCATTTAAGATTGTTTTCAGACTTTTATGTAGATTACACTGTGCAATCATTTCACATATTATAAAACAATAAACAGTGTACATTGTGTGTAGAACTAGAAAAGCTAGATTAGCATTGAGCATGTGACTCCTGTATACTGATGCTGATTGGATGACTGGATGATTCTTCTGTGTCAATGTTTTGAAATCAAATGAAAAATCATTCCCATAATGTACAGTATTGGTTTGAAGGCGCTCAACATGCATTCAGGCTTTGATGCATTATGTAATTAAGTGTGCAATACAGAACATTTTGTATGAAGTATGTAGTGTATACAGTGGCTGAGATATAAACACAGACTGCATAGACTTTAATGCTTTAGTTGAGTCATAATAACTAATAAAAAGGCATATCGTCATCATTTTTGGGCTCTTGAACAGATTAATAAGCAGCAATGAGTGTTGTAAACTTGTATGCAGATGATGAAATAATACAAATGTATAATTTATTTACATTATTTACATTTTATAAGCACAGAAGATATAAGTATGAAAGAGAATGTGTGTGTGTGATCGCTGCATGTGTGCTGCGTTCCAGACACAATTTTTAGCCCGTAAGTCACGACTTGGTAGCGTTCCAGGGTTCAGGTTAGGCTACCTAACGTTAGCGTTAGCTAGCGGCTACCTAAAGGCCCGAACACACAGAGCTGACGGCCAAACGTCGGCAGAAAAGCCAGTTGGACTGATCAGTCTCCCCGAGTTGGTCCAAAAAGTGCCTCACAACACTGAAGAGACGCCGACTTGAGCGTACGTTCTGCACGTGCACGAGACGTAATACGTCTCCATAACAACAGGCGGCGCTAATCTGTATTGTCGCCCAAAAATGAAAACCGGCAGCTGATTGGACAAACGCGTCACATGGGTCTGGCTGCTCCAGGAAATTCAAAGCCAGACTGTCCAACGGCCGATTATTGGCTCGATGTGTCAGCGCCTTAACGTTGACGTTAGCTAGCGCTAGCTGGTACTAGCGATTTCTAGTCGGCAACATATTTTGGGCTTCATTTAATAAACATAACCTGTAGTAGTACACAATCGTATGTGTATTGTTTTGATTACAATGTGCGGAATTATTTTACGTTGCCTATTTATGTCTATTTATTTCTATTTCTCACCGTTAATCAGCGGCGTCTGTACAGCATCAACAGGGGGCGCCATTGTTTATACCTCATGTTGTTCTCGGGTCAAATTTGACTTGTTCTCAAAACTTCTATATCAGAAATATGGGTTTCTTTTTTACCAAAAAATTGCAAGTACTCGATCACTACTTTCATTGAATTGTGGGTATTCAATGTTATAGCATTTGAAAAAAATGAAATGGTTTCATAACCTGACTAAACTAAACATACGTTCCTCTAATATTAGTCAAAATCATTCATTTCAAAATTAGGTATAATCTCCTATAAATGAGATTTATTGACCATGATTTCCAAAAATACGTGTAATACTATTGGTAATAAGTTGGTGTTAGTGAAAAATAGCATCGAAAACATCTGACATTTGACCCAAATGCAGTCAAGACAGAGCAGTGCTTGAGTTCAAAGATTTAATTAGGCAATGGGTACAACAAAAAGTGTCACAGGAAAAATATCTTCAGAAATACTGAGGATACAAAAAACAGGAAATACGGAACAAACAGGAACACCGAACATAACATACCAGACCAGACCAGAGAAACCACAACACGATAGTACTCAACACAACAGAACAGCACGCGACAACGTACAATGATCCGACAAGAGACAAAGACAGAACAGGGACTAAATACACCAGGTAATGAACACTAACAAGGGACAGGTGATACAACAAGTGGAACAAATCAGGGTCGGGCAGAACAATCAAAAAAGGCGGGAAACAAACAAAGACAGGAAGTAAGCTAGACAAGACAAGGGAGACAAGACAGACTACAAAATAAAACAGGAAACAGAACATAACAGAAAAACAAGACTACCACAATAAGACGGAACAAAATACCAACTAAATACACCAGGTAATGAACATTAACAAGGGACAGGTGATACAACGAGTGGAACAAATCAGGGTGGGGCAGAACAATCAAAAAAGGCGGGAAACAAACAAAGACAGGAAGTAAGCTAGACAAGACAAGGGAGACAAGACAGACTACAAAATAAAACAGGAAACAGAACATAACAGAAAAACAAGACTACCACAATAAGACAGAACAGAATACCAACTAAATACACCATAACGAACACTAACAAGGGACAGGTGATACAACGAGTGGAACAAATCAGGGTGGGGCAGAACAATCAAAAAAGGCGGGGAAACAAACAAAGACAGGAAGTAAGCTAGACAAGACAAGGGAGACAAGACAGACTACAAAATAAAACAGGAAACAACATAACAGAAAAACAAGACTACCACAATAAGACGGAACAAAATACCAAAACTCTGACAGAAAAAGTGACAAAAACGTGAGAAAATGTGTCAAAAATATTAAAAAACGGTCAAAAAAAGGGTTCATTTTGACCCAGAAGGACAACAAGTGCATGGTTGACCAGAAGACAACACAAGGGTTATGTGCGTGTGACGTCAAAAACTGTAACTGGGAGTACAATGATCTGGTACGAGATCATGGGGAGTAAGTTACGGGTTTGACTGCCGTTCCAGTGACCTTTCACGGGCAGAAGGTGGTGAAAACACGAGTTAACACGAGAAAATGCCGTTTTTTTAGCCTCTCAAAATATGAAGGTTCCCTGCTTTTTTTGCATATCATGTTAAAGTGAATATATTTGGGGTTTTGGACAAAACATTTAAAGACATCACCTTGGATTTTAAGAAACCTCTGACATTTATAACCCTCCAAATCTGATTAATCAAGAAAATAATCGGAAGATTAATCGTTAGTTGCAGCCCTAAATCACATCCTTTTCTCAGGTGTCACCACTTTTATATCCGCAACATACAGGCTATATATTACGAAGTAATGTGTTTTACGCTTAGTAATTTTTATTAACAGACAATTAAAACAGGGGGATGCTGATATATGTGTGTGTCTGTGTGTGTGTGTGGGTGTCATTTTTTTCCCATTTATTATACAGGAAAAATTTCAAAGTAACATTAAGTTACAATATAAATGGGTCTGACTTAGTTTAAAAACTGGTTTGCAGTGTGTCTGTGTGTGTGTGTGTGTCTGTGTCTGTTTGTGTGTGTGTGTATGTGTCTGTGTGTGTGTGTGTGTGTGTGTGTGTGTGTGTGTCTGTGTGTGTGTGTCTGTGTGTGTGTGTCTGTGTGTGTGTGTGTGTGTGTATGTGTGTGTGTGTGTCTGTGTGTGTGTGTGTGTGTGTGTCTGTGTCTGTGTGTGTGTGTGTGTGTGTCTGTGTGTGTGTGTGTGTGTGTGTGTGTGTGTGTCTGTGTGTGTCTGTGTGTGTGTGTGTGTGTGTGTGTGTGTGCGTATCTCATCAAAGAAACATGGAGCTACAGAAACGCAGGGCGGGGCAATGCGCATGCGCGGTACCTCTTTGTGGCCCTTCTCTTCTTGGTGCTTTGCCTGGTCTTCAGGGACCTTTTCTAGCAGTAAATCAAAGGATAGCACTGTCAGACAAAGATATAACCACTCGTTTTAACTAGTATTTGTTAGGCTGTGGTGTGCGAACATTACTTCCTATCGACAGACTTTGTCAGAGAAGCATAAACCTTCCCGGGGCGTCGACTGACCAACAGGCAGAGAGAGCATCAATTCATCCTTTCATTGGCAGCTAACGTTAGCTTCAGAGGCAGCGGACAGATCTGCAAAATGTCGGGGTACCAAGGCAAGAAGAACATCCCACGGATTACTGTGAGTATTGTTTCGTTACTTGAAAGATATTACATGCATACTTCGCTTGTGGTGTTTTTGTATGTAACGTGCGGTGAGCCTCAGGATTAGCAAAAGAAAGCTAGCCAATGCTAGCTGTCATTTCCATTCATTTTCACCCACCCACCAGACTCCATGTAAATAATCAGCACTTTAAGCGTGTATACAGCCAGCATATTTCCACATGTAAATGGGTGAATTAAGGGTTTATTTCAACCAAAACCAGAGTAATGATTGTTGGAACAGTGGAAAGATGAACCAAGACAGCTTTTGATAGTTTTATTTTGTTTCTGTCTACTTTGAATGACGTGTATTTTACGATGATAAAAGTACTGATTATTTACATGGAGTTTGGTGATGGTGATCCATTCATTTTCACTGACTATCAGCAGCAGCCCTGATTCAGCTGTACACACTGACAGCCTGGGGAGCGGGGGGGCTTACAGGAAGCTATTTAACACTCCCTGATGTGGAGTAGGCCTATAGGTCTTATTTTTCAACACTGATCACTCTTTGCTCCGTTATTTTTGCACATCCCTCAACATTGTTATTCATCCTGCACTAACCCATACAGCCTGTTCTTTTCTAATGTTTAGACATGTAATGTGTTGTATGTATGTATATAACTAACTATGACAAAAGAATGTTGAAAAAAGTGACAAATGTTGGAAAAAGCTACAAAAACGCTGAAAAAAATAAATAAAAAAACGCTGAAGAAAGTGACCAAAAGAAATCGGAAAAAGTGACAAAAAACCCATCAAAAACATCGCCAAAGGTGACAAAAACTTGTTATAAAAAAAAAGCGACAATAACTTGTTAAAAATTGACAAAAACATAATTAAAAAAAACGCCCAAAAAAGTAAAGAAAAAAATACATCGGAAAAGGCTTAAAAAAAAATGTTTCTGTTTTTTGTATTTAATGCTGAAAAAACGGACAAAAAAACCATCAAAAACATCGCCAAAGGTGCCAAAGTGTAGAAAAATAACAACAAAATGTTGACATTTCG
Source organism: Sander vitreus (assembly GCF_031162955.1). Lineage (NCBI taxonomy): Eukaryota > Metazoa > Chordata > Actinopteri > Perciformes > Percidae > Sander > Sander vitreus. The sequence goes on from NC_135859.1 coordinate 36,204,403, forward strand.
ACCCAGAAAAACAGAAAGTTGCAGGTTGACGGGACTGTTTCTGTATTTGTTAATTTTCAGCCCAATCTCACAGCAGTTCGTGAAATGGTGTACAGGGACACGATGTACTGGTTTTTATCGCGGTGTTTAGCACGAATTAATTAATTAATTAAACTAATGTATTTCAATGGGAAGCATCTTTCGTGATAACGGCACGATTACGGTAGTGAGTAGTATGAAAAGCTGAAAATCCACAAAGGGAGGTTGGTTGGGGGGGGTGGTTGGGTCAAACAACACAGGACTTTCACCCAGGAGAGCGGAGGTCTTCTAAGCAGTTCCAAGAACTACTCTCCCCCAAAATCTTTTTTTCCGTTTGCATTCCCACTGGCCCAGTGGCCATAGGGACTGGTAGGAGGGGTAAGGGAGGGACGCAGGCACGGCAACGGTCTTTATAGCGTCGTCACTAGACCTTAGAGCCACATACAACAACAACAACAACAACAACAAATGATGCTAATACTTCTGCACTTTTCCTATATTAAATGCACGTCCATTCTCGTAGTAATTCACGTAATGTTTTGCTCAACACAGACGGGGCTTCATACTCAGAACAGACCCCGCCTCTGCCTGCTGCGCTGTGTGTGTATGTGTGTGTGTGTGTGTGTGTGTGGAGTTTAACTTCTAAAAGACAGTTAACCACAGGTTCCCCGTTAATCTCATGATGGACATGTGTTGTGATATTTAAACAAACGAACCGTCAACGGTGAAATAAAAGCCTCTTATTAACGAGAGCGGTCTGAGAGACCTCCAGCTCACAGCGAGGTGTCTGAGCAGGACGGGCCCAGCGACGAGCTAGCGGCCGGGGCAGACGCCTGCTGGCTGCCGCCTCACTTCATGGAGCTCCTCAACTCCATGAACTCAAGTACACATACGATTGTGTACTGCTACAGGTTATGTTTATTAAATGAAGCCAAAAATATGTTGCCGACTGGAAATCGCTAGTATCAGCTAGCACTAGCTAACGTCAACGTTAGGTAGTGCTAGCTAACGTTAGCCAGAAGGGTTTGTGGTGACTTTGCCTGGAACGCTACCAAGTGGTGAGTCGTGACTTACGGGCTAAACATTGTGTCTGGAACGCAGCATACGTTAACAGGTTTCACTTTCACCCTCCATCCTCTACATCTGGCCCTCATATCTTTTTAAGGACTGTCTGCAACTACCTAATATCTTTGAGTTGTGGACAAAACAAGACATTTGAGGACGTCATCTTGGGCTTTTGGAAAGACAATGAAAATAATGTGTAGTTGCAGCCCTACAGTCCAGAAAGAGCACCATGTGTAGTTCAGTGTTTCCCCTGGGTTTGTTAAAGACTTAGGTGCACATATTTGGCTTAAATAAACCATCAATTTCACCTTCTTTTGGAGCATTTTATCACCATATCTGTCTCTTAAATGTTAGACAAGCTAGAGCAGATAGTGAGTAAATAACTCTCAAACAGCTTAAAGGTCCAGTGTGCGGGAATGTCTCCCGTCCAGCGTTGAGATCATATATGATCTCGCACCACGCAGTTCAAAGTACGTATCACAGCTACGGTAGCCTTCACGCTTCAAAAAGCCGGTCTCTTGCTCTTTTCAATCTCCCTTTTCTGGGCGAAGAAGACAAAGAAGACTCTTTTTCCTGAAATTTGGGTTTTGAATACGTGTTGGTCCTCCATGTTTCCTTCTTCAAACCTGCCGGGGGCCGGGAAGCTACGATACCTGTTAGCAGCATTAGCAGCAGCTGGGAGTTTATCATGTGACAGAGAAAACGCGAAAGGTGGAGCAGTATGTCCTGTATGTCCAAGGGGGTCAGCTTCTCCTCACAACGTGTAGCTCCTATGGCGCCATTTTGATGCTAACAAGCCATCACCTCCCGTTAGCATCCCGTTAGCATCCCGTTAGCATCCCATTGACTCCCATTCATTCTGACGTCACTTTGACAGAGAATACCTTTACATCTGAAGCGTTTAAAGACTCTATTTGTCCGTTGTTTATTTCTAAAGAAACACGACAATGTATAAAAGGCTCCATTACCTTGTAGCTCACGTTATGGCTCCGTAGCAGACGTTTTTATAACAATAGGCTAACGATTGGGTCATAACCACGAGACTTCCTGTCTCATAGTAGAGGAGTTACCGTATAGTACAGGAGAAGCTCTCAGGCAGTTTGGACTTCCATCAGCTGTTTAAGTGTAATGACTAATGTTAACTATCATTTTAGTGATCAATAATGAGCCTGTGTCTATGTTATCTCCTTACATATACCTACGCTCTCCGTCTCTGCTAGATTGGGAATGATTGAGATTTCTCTTGGCACAGCTACCAGAAGACTTCCAACTTTCAGACAGGTTGCTCACGTCACATCTACGTCTTCAAGCTCAGTTGGAGGCTGCTCAGTAACGCTCAGCCATCACCGGGAAAGAGCTTCTAATGTCCTTCACTGGTCTCCGTCCAGAGACACGGGGTCTGTTGGTCCATTATATATATATATATATATATATATACTGTCTATGCGTATGTCTCTTACCAGCTAACGTATTTCAAGATGGAGCCTGAATATGGAGCGTCTACCCCAGTTCATGCAAACGCCAATGTAATATTTCAAGCCAAAAGGAATACTTGGAATTGATGGTGGAGGTAAATATTCATGAAAAAGGACACGTTTCTGAACGGGCAACACAGATTTTGGTAATGACCAACTAAACACGTTACACACTGGACCTTTAAAGACAATACTGGGTTTCTGTTCCCAATCCTAGCTGCAGCTAGGACAAGTTTGGGGTTATGTAACCCCGATTCTGTGACATCCTATTTGGAAATTGTGTGTTTTGCTCTGTGTTACAGCTTTTCAACCAGAAAGCACCGTATTAAGGGCTTCAGTAGGGCATGCCGTGATAGTTTAAAGAAGTAAAACCTCTTTTGTAAAGTGGGTCATTGGACAGCAGCCGTCCAGACCTTTCTCCCTAAGCTTTCATCATCATGCAGCAGTTTCAGCCAGCGAGCGCTGATGCACACAGACAGCAAAAGTTTTTTATTACTTTATTGTAGTACTTTTCTTAGTGTCTTCTTTTCCATACTACATTTCCCCCCATATTAACATTCAATAAAAACACCAAGGGGGAACACATCGTGTGTGTGTGTGTGTTGGGAGGTTGTGTGTGTTGGGAGGTTGTGTGCGTGTTGGGTGTGTGTGTGTGTGTGTGTGTGTGTGTGCGTGTTGGGTGTGCGTGTTGGGTGTGTGTGTGCGTGTTGGTAGGTTGGGTGTGTGTGCGTGTTGGTAGGTTGGGTGTGTGTGTGCGTGTTGGTAGGTTGGGTGTGTGTGTGCGTGTTGGTAGGTTGGGTGTGTGTGTGTGCGTGTTGGTAGGTAGGGTGTGTGTGCGTGTTGGTAGGTTGGGTGTGTGTGTGTGTGTGTGTGTGTGTGTGTGGTGGGAGGTTGTATGTGTTGGGAGGTTGGCTGTGTGTGTGTGTTGGTAGGTTGGCTGTGTGTGTGTATGTGTGTGTGTGTTGGTAGGTTGGCTGTGTGTGTGTATGTGTGTGTGTGTTGGTAGGTTGGCTGTGTGTGTGTGTGTGTTGGGAGTGTGTGTGTGTGTGTGTTGGTAGGTTGTGAGTGTGTGTGTGAGTGTGTGTGTGTGTGTGTGTGTTGGGAGGTTGTACGATGATAAAAGTCCTGATTATTTACATGGAGTTTGGTGGGTTTGGTGATGGGGATTTCAGGGCTGTTCTTAGGGTTAAACAAAAAGGTCTATCTCTGTGGTAGGGCTGTCAATCTTCCTCTATAATACTATTCGGATTCCATTTGTTATTTGCCATCCTGTTATTAATATTTACGATATTACACAGGCTGATGGATGGCCAATGCCACCATCAGCATGTGGTTGTTGTTACACGTTCTGTCCACTAGAGGGACGACTAACATTACAAAACTAACTTTTGAAAACAGGCACTTTCTTATTAACAATCAAACAGCGGGACAAAACGAATGACTTTCATTTGTCAGCGTTAATGTACCTTGGCTCAAGCTCGTGAATAACATATTTAAATCCAGACCCCTACGTGATGTTGATCGTCTCATATGTTTACATTTGAACCGTGTCAGTTTGTCCGTTATGGCCTGGCGGACAGCTGGTAAGCCCCGTGATGAGGAGACAGGTTATCGCCTAGCTTCTCAGTGTGTAACGTTGTCACGTGTGCCCTCAGGTCGCTTTCCGCCATTTCTGATAGTATTGTGATGATGATACCGCGTATATGTATGTATTAAGGGAACGTGTACGATTGTGACACGATTAAAAAAAACTACATTGTTCATCAGACTAAACAAAAGCATTTAACGTTCATGTGTGTAGGCCAAGGCGAGGAGAAAGGCAAGATCCTTTCCATAATGTTGTCACACACTTAATGCTGTACAGTCTCTGCACCATGAGCTAGCATTTGGGCACAGAGTGGACATACGTTATATGACCCACTTATACGAGAGTAATGGCCTCATGTCAATACAGCCATGACTTGTGTACCTAATGCATTCCCGCTGGGCCCACCCACTCTGGACATTAGAAACAGAATGATCTCTGCTCTGAGGTTTGCAGTAAAACCACTTTCATTAGCTCAGCGTGTGTCCTCAGAGACCCGGGATAGCGGCAGCAGAAGTAGGCCAGCCTCGTACGCTCTCCTTCCATCTCCTCCAGTTAACGGTGGCACTCGAGAGTTACTCCCCACCTTCAAATGATGCGTCCTTTAGGGCCGGGACCACGCGCTTTTGTCCCGATTTTGATTCTTTTTAACGATACATGGGTGTCGATTAAAATATTGCGACTTTCTTTTTCCTTTTTAACAGAAACAAAAGTATAATATCACACTTCTAGAGACAACATATCACACACACACACACACACACACCACATACAGACACACACACACAGTCATAAAAACTGTTTTCTGAGCAGAATGTCAGTCAGTCGGACATTCATTTCATTTGTAAAGAAGTGTGTGTGTGTGTGTGTGTGTTGGTAGGTTGTGTCTGTGTGTGTGTGTGTGTTTGTGGGTGTGGGTGTGGGTGTGTGTGTGTGTGTGTATGTGGTGTGTGGGTCTGTATGTGGTGAGTGTGTGTATATATGTGGTGTGGGTGTGTGTGTGTGTCTCTGTGTGTGGTGTGTGTGTGTATATGTGGTGTGAATGTGTGTGTGTCTGTATGTGGTGTGTGTGTGTCTGTATGTGGTGTGTGGGTCTGTATATGTGGTGTGTGTGTGTATATGTGGTGTGTGTGTGTGTCTGTATGTGGGGTGTGTGTGTGTGAGTGCATCTGTGTGTGTGTGTGTGTGTGTGTGTGTCTCCCCTGTTCTTTCTGACCACGGTGGGAGATCTGGAGCAGGAGGAGTTAACCTTCTCCTTGATGTCATGTTTAAGGAGAACCAGGAAATGAGTCCGGGGGGGGGGGGATGCAACGCTACCGAGCCACGGCCGAGCGAGAGTCACATTTTGAAATGCGTGAAAAAGCCGCGAAATCTGAATTGAAAACGTTTACAAGCAAACACATTTACAAAAAAAAACAACGCCCATAACAGGTTTGAATATTAAGGGCTGGCTAATACTCTTACACTGCATTAAGTTAATGTGATTAATAGTGGCTTTACTGTATATTGCCTATATGTCAAGATCAAAGGCCTATATAGTAACTACAAAAATACAGTTCAGTCACAACTGAAAAAATATATATAGCTGAAAGGTACACTGTGTAGGAATTTGCTAAGCCCTGCCCTCCTTAGTTACTGTTGCTACGCCTGGCAAGCTTTCGTGCCTGGCACGTCTATTACAGTATGTATGCACATAGATGGAGCCTGTATCGGGGCCATATTTAGTCCAGGTAGAGCCTGTATCGGGGCCATATTTAGTCCAGGTAGAGCCTGTATCGGGGCCATATTTAGTCCAGGTAGAGCCTGTATCGGGGCCATATTTAGTCCAGGTAGAGCCTGTATCGGGGCCATATTTAGTCCAGGTAGAGCCTGTATCGGGGCCATATTTAGTCCAGGTAGAGCCTGTATCGGGGCCATATTTAGTCCAGGTAGAGCCTGTATCGGGGCCATATTTAGTCCAGGTAGAGCCTGTATCGGGGCCATATTTAGTCCAGGTAGAGCCTGTATCAGGGGCCATATATAGTCCAGGTAGAGCCTGTATCGGGGCCATATTTAGTCCAGGTAGAGCCTGTATCGGGGCCATATTTAGTCCAGGTAGAGCCTGTATCGGGGCCATATTTAGTCCAGGTAGAGCCTGTATCGGGGCCATATTTAGTCCAGGTAGAGCCTGTATCGGGGCCATATTTAGTCCAGGTAGAGCCTGTATCGGGGCCATATATAGTCCAGGTAGAGCCTGTATCGGGGCCATATTTAGTCCAGGTAGAGCCTGTATCGGGGCCATATTTAGTTCAGTGTGTTATATGTCACTATTTCTGGTAGCCTGCTGTACTTAAATGGCAGTATGGACTATATTTCCTGTGTTCAGTGAAGCCTCTGTGTTTACAGGCTCGTTTGGTACGGCCAATTAGTTTTGTTTTGTCATGGCTCATGTGTGCAATAAACATTACACTTTGTGAGAAAAGAATCGTGATATCAATTCAGCTAAAAAAAATCATGATTCATGTTTTTCCCCGAATCGTGCAGGCCTAATATGAGGGTGAACAGTAAAACTGTGTCTCGTCCTTTCAGAGCGATCGTCTCCTCATCAAAGGAGCAAAGATTGTGAACGATGATCAGTCGTTCCTGGCCGATATCTACATGGAGGACGGAGTCATCAAGTAAGTCTCATTTCAAGATGGACAAACGTACTTTTCCTATCGTCAGGAGAGGGCGACCTATTTACCTATTATTTTACTATAATATTTAGAATCAGAAAAGCTTTATTGCCAAGTACGTTTTTTACACATACAAGGAATATGTTTTGGTGTTTTAGGAGCATGTTACACATTCTCTAAAATAAGTTAAACAAGCAGGTTAAACAGAACAAACAATATAAGTATAAATATATACACACACACACACAGAATGTGTTACAAATAAGAGAGTAAGAATTAAGTAATGGCAGATTAAGTACAGTGGCATGTCTGGCTCTAGAGGGGGGGTGGAGAGAGTCTATCTTACTGTCCATATTTAACGCTGGTCTCTAGACTTTATCCAGCACTATTGGACCTATTTGCACCACCACCATGACACACACTCTCATAGAGGACCTCACCATGCAGACTGAAACACACACACACACACACACACACACACACACACACACACACTCTCATAGAGCACCTCACCATGCAGACTGAAACACACACACACACACACACACACACACACACACACACACACACACACACACTCTCATAGAGCACCTCACCATGCAGACTGACACACACACACACACACACACACACACACACACACACACACACACACACTCTCATAGAGCACCTCACCATGCAGACTGAAACACACACACACACACACACACACACACACACACACACACACACACTCTCATAGAGCACCTCACCATGCAGACTGACACACACACACACACACACACACACACACACACACACACTCTCATAGAGCACACCAGCAGACTGAAACACACATACACACACACTCTCATAGAGCACCTCACCATGCAGACTGAAACACACACACACACACACTCTCATAGAGCACACATGCAGACACACACACACACACACACACACACACTCTCTCTCTCATAGAGCACCTCACCATGCAGACTGAAACACACACACACACACACACACACACACACACACACACACACACACACACACACACACACACACACACACACACACACACACACTCATAGAGCACCTTACCATGCAGACTGAAACACACACACACACACACACACACACACACACACACACACACACACACACACACACTCACAGAGCACCTCACCATGCAGACTGAAACACACACACACACACACACACACACACACACACACACACACACACACACACACACACACTCATAGAGCACCTTACCTGCCCTGTCATTGCAAGCATCTCATGCTTATACATACCTTGGTACATTCATGTGGATTTTTTATCTCCATCTATCTATCAGTCTATCTATCTCTATATCTATCTCTCTCCATCTCTCTCTGTCTATCTATCTATCTATAGTATCTATCTATCTATCTAGCTATCTCTATATCTATCTCTCTCCATCTCTCTCTGTCTGTCTATCTATCTGATTCTTGGAATCTGGATAGTCTCCGTTTGATCACGTTTCCTTTATTCATTCCTGTGTTTTTTCCTTTTCATTTGTCTCCTTCAGGCAATTAGGTGACAACCTGATTGTTCCGGGCGGAGTTAAGATCATAGAGGCTCATGGGAGAATGGTGATGCCCGGAGGGATCGACGTGCACACCCGGTTCCAGATGCCTGACCGAGGCATGGTGTCAGCCGACGACTTCTACCAGGGCACCAAGGCGGCGCTGGCCGGGGGGACCACTATGATCAGTACGTATTTAGGCTTTTTAATGCGAGAAATCAACTATGTAGAGGTCAAATATGGGCCGTTTTGTCCGACTGTGTGTCAGCAGGAGCTCAGCAGGCTACGTGACAGCGGCCGGTGCTGCCTCGCCGCCCGGCGTGTCCTCCTTCATAGACTCGCTGTGAGCTAGCTGGACCTCCGTCACGAAGGGAAGCCCACGCAAACTCACCGTTTCTGGGTTACTGGACTACAAAATGCCGAGGCCCTGATGGAGCTCCAGGGCCTGCAGCTAGCCGCGATTCATAGGATTGGAGGGACAGTAGCAGCTAACGAAACCCCTAATGTTCACAAAAATGCATTAAATTGAAATCTGACACCATTGTTAGCGTTATAAGACGTTGGGGTAGATGTTATATAAGTGGCGTGACGACATTCAAACTGTAAATATACGAAAGTTATGCTGGCAGCTGGCCCTGAGCCCCAGTAGCCGAGAAACAGGGACTTTAACTGGGTATGGAGGTTGCCGTTTTCTCGTCAGATTGTGTGGAGCTCCTGAAGTCCGACATGTCTTACCAAATTTGCAGTTAGCCATACATTTTTGTAGACAGAAATGGATCATAAAGTGTCTATATTTATTTTAAATTAAACCACCGATACACAGGAAACGACTTAATGACTGTCAGTGTATTGTACTGGCGTATTGGCAGTTTCATTTTGAGAGTTTCTGTTTCAGAACTGCTGAGAACCATGCCCTCTAAATTTGAGCCCATGGTTTCTCAGCAGGAAACCGATGGAGTGAGGGGACGACGGAGCGGGAGATTGGTCGGAGAATCGGCCCAGCGGGGGCGGTATTACATTCAATTTATGGCACCGTTGTGACGAAAAGAGAGCTGAGCCAGAAGGCAAAGCTCTCGATCTACCGGTCAGTTTTTGTTCCTACCCTCACCTATGGTCATGAAGGCTGGGTCATGACCGAAAGAACAAGATCCAGGGTACAAGGGGCCGAGATGGGTTTCCTCAGGAGGGTAGCTGGCGTCTCCCTTAGAGCTGTTACACACCAACCAGACGGCCGACCGTCGGCAGGAAAGCCAGTCGGACTGATCAGTCGGGTCCCCGAGGTCCAAAAAAATGCCTCAAAACACACTGAGGGGACGCCGACTTCAGCGTACGCTCTGCACTTGCGCGAAACGTAATACGTCTTCATAACAGCAGGCGGCGCTGCTCTATGTTGTTTCCCAGAAAATGAAAACCGGCAGCTGATTGGACGAACGCGTCACGTGGGTCTGGTTTCGATACGATCTCATATTGTCCTAAAATAGTTCACCGAAACGTGTTTCTGAAAACATCTGAAGAGAGAAACAGGCCGTGTAGTTGCTGAATCTGTCTTCATTTCAGATCAACAAAGGTCAGTTTAACAGATGTTCATCAGATGTTGAGAGACTCTAGTCACGCTCATCCCGCTCCACGTTTCCTGGTTAGCTCTCCACCAATCAGATGGGTCATTGAGTCAGACTTCCAGCAGTGCACTAGGGCTACAACATGGAGAAGAGTGATGGAGCAGGTCAATGGAGGGAGAGGGAGGTGTTAGACCTCATTAGTGTACGTATGCTAATTAATGTTACGGCTGCCATTACACAAACATTTTGAAATAAAAGCCAAAAATGCTTCCTTCCTCCATAACCTCCCTAACGTTAGTGCAACAGCGTCTGATGTCATTGGTATTGGTCTTTTGGGCATGCGGGTCAGTTCAAAACCGCAAACAGTTCACACTGGAATCTGATACAGGCCATGTTTTAAAAGGTCATGGGAACAGCTAAACAACAAATCAGATCTGAGCAAAAAATCTGAATTAATCATTAAGACTTGCGGCGTGAACGTAGCCTAAAAAAACTCCTTTTCTCCCCCTACCTCTAGTATGTGCATCGGACATATTCCCATGTGTGTTTTCAACCAGTTTAAAAGCACAGTGGAACTGTTGCAGGGGTTATAACGTCACAGATGTGTGTGCCGTGAAGCGTATGATGCAGTTTGCCGGTGCACATTACAGCCAACCTGTTTGTTTGTTTGTGTTTTGCAGTTGACCACGTGGTGCCGGAGCCCGGCGTCAGCCTGGTTGCAGCTTTCAAACAGTGGAGGGAGTGGGCTGATAGCAAATGCTGCTGCGACTACTCCCTGCATGTGGACATCACCGAGTGGAACAAAGGCACTCAGGAAGAGATGGAGGCCCTGGTGAAGGATCACGGTATGCATTCAGATCCCGTCTCCACATGCATCGCGTCTAAAAAATCTCTGACTTACACGCTACTTTTAGGCTACATCTACACTACTGCGGGTTTTTTTTTTTTAAAGGAACACGCCGACTTATTGGGACTTTGTCTTATTCCTCGTATCCCCCAGAGTTAGATAAGTCCAGACATACCCTTCTCATCTTCTCGCCCCCACCGCTAGCCTAGCTTAACACAGATCCTGGAGGTAACCGGCTCCATCTAGCCTAGCTTAGCACAGATCCTGGAGGTAACTGGCTCCATCTAGCCTAGCTTAGCACAGATCCTGGAGGTAACTGGCTCCATCTAGCCTAGCTTAGCACAGATCCTGGAGGTAATAGGCTTCAAGTAGCAGAAGTAGCAGTGCTTCGCCTTCTGAGAATATATAAAGATATTTAGTTTTTAAACCGAAACGTAGCAGTGTGGATGTAGCCTCTGTGCTACAGTAGTCTCAGACATTGTAACCCTACAGTCACATTAGCTACAAGAGACGGAGAAAGAGCGACAGGCTGCCGTTCATTTTCAACGGGAGTGGCCGTTTGCCAGCGACAAGCGACGAGCTCGCCGCTGCCACGAGCAAGGCGGGGCCAAAACAGACCAAAAGTCTATTTTGTGCAACTGCTGAGCGATGCGACAAAGCGACAGCCAATCGGAGGGAAGGCAGCGTGACGTATGCACGTTGGTTGCTCGAGTCAAAGAACATCATTCAAGATGGCGGAGACGCTTCAGGACGTCGTATTTCTGTATATATCTGATATGTTTGGCAGTTTATCTCATATTTTGTTACCCCTATTGAGAAATAAATGCTTCTAAATCCAAAAACATCGTTCTTGTGACTTGACAATACCCTGAGCTAGCTGTCTCAGGCTGTACCACCTAGTGTCCTACAGTCTGTCCCCTGAGCTAGCTGTCTCAGGCTGTACCACCTAGTGTCATACAGTCTGTCCCCTGAGCTAGCTGTCTCAGGCTGTACCACCTAGTGTCATACAGTCTGTCCCCTGAGCTAGCTGTCTCAGGCTGTACCACCTAGTGTCATCCAGTCTCTCCCCTGAGCTAGCTGTCTCAGGCTGTACCACCTAGTGTCCTACAGTCTGTCCCCTGAGCTAGCTGTCTCGGGCTGTACCACCTAGTGTCATCCAGTCTGTCCCCTGAGCTAGCTGTCTTAGGCTGTACCACCTAGTGTCATCCAGTCTCTCCCCTGAGCTAGCTGTCTCAGGCTGTACCACCTAGTGTCATCCAGTCTCTCCCCTGAGCTAGCTGTCTTAGGCTGTACCACCTAGTGTCATCCAGTCTGTCCCCTGAGCTAGCTGTCTCAGGCTGTACCACCTAGTGTCATCCAGTCTGTCCCCTGAGCTAGCTGTCTCAGGCTGTACCACCTAGTGTCCTACAGTCTGTCCCCTGAGCTAGCTGCAACAGCCTGAAGCGTATAAAGTAAGATGTAAACCGTAAACAATAAGTACCCCACATCAACTCCACTGACTCCGGAAAATACGGTATAGCACATCTGACAATAAAGCTGACTTGAGTAGACTAGGCACGCCCAGGAGCGCCCATCAAGCGAGTGCGTGTCGCTGTCTTTTTGTACCTAATGTGGCTGTAGGGTAAGGCGGGGGGGGGGGGTCGCCCACTTTTCACAGAGCTTAAAACTAAATGTTTCTGCTTTGTAATTTCTGTCCTTCTGTTTTTACCTGTCTCCTTTTGCTCTGAGTTTTCCTTCTTTTTGCTCTCTTTATTCCACCTTTTGCTGCTTTTCTCTCATAAGTTTTCTATCTTCAGGTGTCAACTCTTTCCTGGTCTATTTGGCTTATAAGGATGTTTTCCAACTTTCTGACTCTGAGGTATGCTCGGCTTCCGCGTGATATTAGCGAGCGCTACAGCTGTCTGTCACAGCGTTTTGTTTTGAGGCTGCTATAAGCTAGGGCTGCACAATTAATCCTTTTAATCACGATTCTGGCTTCCCACGATCAAATTCACGTGATCGAGCGATATTTAAACGCTCCGTATCAAAGCTCCGTAAACCTCTCTCTGATCACGTGCCTCCGTGAGCCAATCAGAGTGGTTCCCTGCACCGGGCAGCTTAGTTTAGATGTAGACAGTCTCAGAGGACAGAGAGTAACGTGAGGGAAACTCCACAACAGATAGCAGTCGGTCATAAGTCGTCAGGTTTACCAGTAAACGCAACATTTAGTCCCATCTGTGTTGTTTTTCAGACAACAGCAGTGACCATAGTGCTAGTTTGAGTCTGTTAGCTCATAGCTTTAGCGACAGACTGTTGTACGTCCCGCTGTTGGAATCCTCTACAGTGAAATACAGTCACACTACACCGTTTAGCTGTCAGCATTTTAGCTGTTTAATCCAGTTACTACTGTAGCTAAAGTTAGCTGCTGTGTAACATGTTATTGTTTACTGTAGCTAACGGTAGGCTAACGTTACCTGCTGTGTAACGTGTTATTAGTGTTTACCGTAGCTAACGTTACCTGCTGTGTAACGTGTTATTAGTGTTTACTGTAGCTAACAGTAGGCTAACGTTACCTGCTGTGTAACGTGTTAGTGTTTACTGTAGCTAATGGTAGGCTAACGTTACCTGCTGTGTAACGTGTTATTGTTTACTGTAGCTAACGGTAGGCTAACGTTACCTGCTGTGTAACGTGTTATTAGTGTTTACTGTAGCTAATGGTAGGCTAACGTTAGCTGCTGTGTAACGTGTTATTAGTGTTTACCGTAGCTAACGGTAGGCTAACGTTACCTGCTGTGTAACGTGTTATTATTGTTTACCGTAGCTAACGGTAGG